>NC_141600.1:14441127-14597436 GCF_047967505.1 Dipteris shenzhenensis
TTTAGTTTACAAAACCAATGCTTCTAGCTACTATTATAATAGCCAAATATGACATCAAATCTACCTTTGTTTCATAAAAATCCAAGTGAAGATGTAGAGAATTTTATGGAATTCTTTGAGATCACTTGTCTTCTAAAGGATATTGAAGACCTAGGAATGCTTTTGTAGGTCTTTGTGCTTTGCTTGCAGGATGAGCCAAAGGCAGAATTATGAAGCTACTTTAATCAAGTAACATTGGAGTATCATGCTACAAAACATGCATTTTGGGAGATTTTCAAGGAAGTAGAATATCCCTCTATTATTTGGCATGATATTTTGGGCTTAACACAATATGAACAATAACTTGCCATAGTAGCTTATGGTGTAGATGGTGTGTGACACACTTGGAGAGAAGAAATGGCTAGAGGTGCTTAAAGTGAATTGGTATGTTATAGGGCCTAGAAAGGCATTGCGGGTCAAGGTAGAGTCAAAGCATCCAAGAACCTTTGATAGGGCATTGGAAACTGCAAGCAAAAAAGAATGGAAGTTACATAAGCTAGGCCTAATGACTGTGTCAAATTTGGAAGAGAACTTTCTAGCGTGTGTGTCTATGTGTTAATTCCTCTTTTGAATGTTACACAAAATGGTGAAAAACTCAAGGATGGAGCTCTTTTGTTAGCACAACTTGTATGTGATCATTAGGAGAGAATGGGGTCTCAAAAAGGCCTTGAATTAGTGTTCGCTAATTTCAAGGGATAAGAGAGGGATTTGAGGTGTACCAATGAGAGTGCTCCTTTGTGTGGAACAATGCTATGTTTAGGAAAAGGGATGGTAGGCATGTAGGGAGACCCTATTGTCTATTCCTCTTACATTCGGGACTACGCAAACCATCCTGTACCCCCTTAACCCATTCTTGACCCTCCTCCCATGTGAATCATCCCCAAATCTCAATTAAGGCTCTGTATCCAACTGTCCTTTTCTTTGGTCCAACTGTCCTCTCCCTCTTTCTCTGCTCCTTTTCTTTGGTCCAACTGTCCTCTCCCTCCATTGTGAGCTCTTTTGGAAGATTTTTTTTTTCTCCTCTAGCCTACTATAGGTTTCCCCCCTCTTCCTCTTCTCCTTTTCTCTAGTCCAACTATTCGCTTCCTCCATTTTTTAAATTTGGGCTACTTGAGGGGAGGTGGCTTCCTCGTGTGCCTCCCCTTCTTTCTCTGACTTTTTCTCTTCGCCCTCTTTGTCGGCCTCCTCCTGCTTTCTCCCCTCTTTCTCTACATATGACTACTCTTTTCTCTTCCTCTGCCCCCTCTTTCTAAGTGCCCTATTTCTCTTCCCTCTCCTATAGCTTCTTTTTCCTTGCAATAGCTACTTTGTACCCCCTATACCTTTGGGTTGTAGCATTGGAGTTATTTCTATATTAGAGGTTCTCTCTCCCTCAAAGATGTACCCTATCCCCCCACCTTGTATTGGGGCGCATTCTTGTTGTGTTGATATGTTTTCCTTTGTCTCCTCCTTACTACAAACTCTTCATTACCCTAATTGCATGGTGAGGAACAAAGTGACACAAGAAGGAAATATTGTGAAGTGTGAAAGTACGTTACCGAACTACACTTTATTGTTATTCGCATGTTAACATGATTTTATAATTATTGCCATTGTGAAAGCAGGTTAACATGCTATGCTTTTACAGGTAGGCAAGCGATAGGAAAGAGTCTAGAGAATTGCATGAACAATGCCAATTTCATCCCTTGCGCAACATTAAACATTGTGTTTGACTTGTGTGGGATTTGCATAAATATGCCACCTTGACTAGTTAGGGACTACTTTTGCCTTCTGCATTGTGGTCAAATTCATTCTAAAGTTGCCAAAAATGGTCATTGAAATGGGCAAAGTCATTAAGTTCCTTCATCTAGCCTTTAAAATCTACATTTCTCCATAGAAAACATGAAAGCATTCACAAGGTAATGTCGTGCAAGCTCAAAAATTAAATAAAAATTTCACAATGTGGATGGTTTTAGTAGCTTTTGACAGTCCATGTAGTTTGATTGACTTTTTGTCTATACCGTGGTCGAATTCCTTCTACATTTGTCAAAAATGATAATTGGAATTGCCAAACCTAGCAGACAACCCCTTATTTATTTATAATTTACATCAAAATTCCCTAAGTTGAATTTAGAATAGTAGATGCAATATCTTGACAACAATTAATTTCATGGAATGTGATATGACTTTTGTGTAAAATATGAGTAAAAAATAGATGCAATATACATAACAACAAATAATCAAAACAGTCATAACTTTTGCATTAAGTTTACATACAAAAATTTCACCATTTAGCCATAGATAAATGAGAAAATTTAGCCATAGATGAGGATGTGGGGTACGATGGAGAAGGACGATGGTGTAGTGAAGTTGATGGTAGTTGCTTGTTAGGGGATCACCTCTTCTACACCCCTTCTCCTCATGTTCAGGCTCATAGAGCCCAGTACAGATTCCAAATTGAGGACAGAGATGAGATCATATTTTTCCAACACAGTCATGTCACTCCATTTAGATTTTTGCACCTACGACAGAGTGAGGGGAAAGGGGCACTGCCTTTCTCCAAGGACCTGGTACTAGGAGATGACTTCACTTTCCTTTCTCTCTAAAAAGACAAAGTCAAATGATCTTTCTCCTCCGTCGCTTTTGAAGAAGGCACCTTGCAAATTAGGGCCCTAAGGTGGAAGAGGGGGGCATGCTCGCCCTACTTATTCGTTCATGGCTCAAAAGCACTGGGGGCATTTCTTCTCCATTTTCTTGGGATTGTGTGCTCCTTCTCACCCTACCTATGTAGATGGGTCTGTCACCGGGGGGGCGTTACACCAAGCCAACACCGTCAACTCTCGTCAATGGAACATAGGGGAATGTTGTTCCATGCATCAACATGCAAATGAGAATCTCTTAGTAGACGCTTCTGATCAAGGCTCTAGCCAAGCCCTTGTTGCAAGTGAAAACAAAACCTCAAGACACGATGGTGATAACCAACTTGCGCAAATACTAAAAACAGAGAGTTCGAAGTGAAACCAAAAATGATGGAAGAGGTGAAAGAAACAAGGATCACAAAAACCCTCAATAGACAAGGGTCAACAAAGATGTACCTGCCTCTATCTTGTAAGAGAAGAATAGTCACAAGATCCAAAATGACTATGGAGTAGGGAGAGATGACAGACATACAACTAAATGAACACACGGAATTCCAAGGGAGGGTGAGCAACTTGATTTTTTAAGAGTATTATGGCTTTCTTGGATGACAAAATACTATTAGATTCAATGAATAAGCTTAGCACCCACGATCTAGTAGGTGATCTTCCTAATGTCCGTCTCCCTATGGATTTTTTGGAAACTTGGATTTGGTTAGAAAGGGCATGCCTGTCCTCAATGTAAGATTCTTGAGGAAAGGGTATTTTGTCTTTTTATTTGAAAGATGAAAATTTTCTGCTAGAGCCTTGCAGTATGGAATTAGGCACCAGATATTATGCTTGGAATGGTAGTCTCAGGATTTCTCTCTTGGTACACCCAGATCCACTAGAATTCTAGTGTGGGCTAAACTCCTAGATTTGCCTCTACCCCTATGTAATCAATTTCCTTTCTTATTTTGTGGGTTAGGTGAGGTGATTGGAGTTGAACAAGAGAATTTTATTAACCCAAGGGGGAATCCCCATATTTGTATTAAGCTTTATATGGTAGAGGAGCTCCCAAAATCTCTTTCAATTATTAACACGAATGGAAGTATCTACAGAGAACAACCACTGCTGTATAAGAAGTTGCCTGATTCTTGCTTTCCCTCTAATCTTTCTAGCCATTTGGTAGAAAACTATCCCCTTAAGAGGAGCAAGACCAAGGAGGCATCTGCTCTTACCCAAGAAAACCACTGCTACAAATAATTGAGTACCCAACGCTCCAGCAAATGTTGAGAAACCAAGGAAAGGAAAAAGATATTGTAACTAATCCTTTTCTTCCAAAAACTCTTTTTAGGCTTTAATTGATAGGAGACATACGATTGGATTAGAGAGAATCAAGGAACTAGGATGATGTCATGGTTGAAGCAGGACAGTCTAAGGAGTTTGTGGAGGATGGAAACATAGAAGATGCAATGGAAGGAGATGGGGTAAGTGATAAAGAATCAGTAGATGATCATGCAAAGATCAATGTTGGTAGTAAGGATATCTTTGTTCAAGGTAAGGCCGCCTTTACAATTATGCAAAACGAAAGAAGTTGATTTTAGGAAAAGGCAACTTCCCCTCAACTAAATAGCCCTAACCTCAGGCCTAAAAAGGGGCACAAAAATAATGCCAAATAAAAATTTGTCGTTCTTGACCCTTAATGTTCGGGGTCTAACGGACCTTGGTAGGGGGGATGAAATAGCTCACTGGCTTAGAATTAAATCCCTCTCTCCTACTTTCCTAGTATTTCAAGAGGTTAAGATTTCTAGAGAATAGACTCAAAATTATAGACAAAATGAGAAATTGGTATTACACTTCTCATGATGAAGGGAAGGGAGGCACTCTAATAAATTATTATTTTCCCTAGGCAACTATTAGATGATTAGCAGCCTTATATCTTTAAGATGTCCACTATTGGTCTAGGATAGGGACTTGACTTGGTAAGCAGAATGATACTAGGTGGAAGCTTGGGCTAGCAATGGCTGCATTTTGATCATGTCCACACCAAGTAAGAGGATGGTCCACCATGGGTGCCCACATCTATGACCCATTCATCACAGAGATCCTAATGATTTCTACATGTGAATTCAAGATTGAGGACAATGGTGCATAGATAAAATTTTGGCAATAGCTTAATGAACATTTAATAAAGAATGGGTTACCTTTACATGAATTTAGAGGTTTCATGGCCGATGATGCGGGTGCAAATTGGCTTGCGGTTAGGATTATATACAATGGAGGGACTTCAATGATATGGAAGGTAAACAGAGGACATGTAGTTTCCATTAGGAGATAAGCATGATAGAGTACACAAGGAGATGCATTAGGCCGCCATTTCATTAAGAGCACAAGTGGTTGTGTTGAAATTGGAGGGAGAGCAACATCTAATGCTAGTGCAAAGATTTACAAGGAGGCTCTGAGGAAATGGTGGACACCCTTGCACATGAAAGATGGTGAGTTTCTTGACCTTGAGAATTGTCTGGCATAGTGGGATGTTTGGATTTCCTATTGGGGTCCTCATTTCTTGAACAGGATAAGGACAGTGGATTTGTCACTGCAGTGAATTTGTTAGAGACCAAGAACTCCAGCATGCGGTCTATTCATGGGTATGCTATATATATGAGCTATCAAGGATGGTGTAAATTGCACCATACCTATAGGGCATTAGGGGGAAACCCTAACCCTAACCATAAGGGGTCCACATGTATATATTCATGTTTATGTTCACAATACAACATAGTGTACAGGTAGTTGTATCATATGCATTCCCCTCTCTCTCCCTCTCTCATTTTTGCTATCATGGTATCAGAGCCGATGGTGGCCGCACTCCCTTTAGGAGTATCAAGCCCTCCTTGCTTGAGACATCTTCCATTGAGAGAGAGTTTACTTGAGAGGGAGCATAAGCCCTTGTTTTGTCAAGGCATGCAAGCCCTTTCTCATTCAAGGCATAAGCCCTATATCCGAGGCATCTTCTTCACCTCTTCAAGCTCTTCTCGTAGAGCTCCTTCTCCTTTCCAATTTGGTTCACAAATCTCATCATTCTGAGCTATGGAGAGAGAGAGAGATATGGTCATTTTAGTGTTGAGGTTTCTTCTATCAGAAATATAGATACTATTTTCTCACTGTGGAGAGATTGCTAAGGTTCTCTAGAGAGAAAGATCAGAGTGAAGTTTCTAGTTTGATTGAGAGAGAGAAAGAGAGAGAGAGAGAGAGAGAGAGAGAGAGAGAGAGAGAGAGAGAGAGAGAGAGAGAGAGAGAGTCTCTCCTCCGACATGAGAGTTTAGTTATGAAAGATTTATTCTTTACTTTACTTAATTGAGAGAGAGAGAGAGCGAGAGAGAGAGAGAGAGAGAGAATCATAGAGAGACCTAGCACCAAAGGCATCCTCAAACAACAAAATAGCTCACGAGAGGCACCAACCACAACCATAAATAATAACAATCACTTGGCATCTTTGACTCAATAGCAAGATAAACTACATCAACTCTAAAGACTGCAACTCCAAATGGCCACAAGATGTGAGCAAAACGCCACCATCTCCCAAGGCTCCATGACCGTGACCCTTACCAACACCTACACATAGCAAAATGGCCGACATACAATGGCCTCTTAGTGCACAGTGGATCCAAAGAATATCGGCTTCAATACACATTTCTAATGAAGTCTGCACCATAGGATCCAAGCCAAGCACCATGTGAGAAATTTGGCTCCTAAAACTGACTTAACGCACTAGCATACGAGCAATCCGACAGATGGCACCCTCAATGCACCGATTCCAAAGGATCGCAGCAGAGGACGATGAACAACCATGGAATTTACAAAGATTTTGGAGGATCAAATTAGATTCCATATTATTCTATCAAAATATCCCAGTCTCTCCACAACTGCCATGTGGAAGATTGAATATAACCATGGTTAGGATATGGTGGCTTTAGTTAGTCGTCAAGTGGCCCAGAAGTTGCCACATGGTAAACTCACCTAATTTTCCATGTCACTTGCCACGTGGTAGCCCTATCCACCACGTAGGTAGCCACATCATCACCCCAATCATTGCCACATCAGCATGCCACATAGGCAACCACATCAGTACCATGACACAAGTGCCACATCATCTTTTGCTATTAAGGATGGTGTAAATTGCACCATCTACATAGGGAATAAGGGAAAATCCTAACCCTAACCCTAAGGGGTTCACATGTATATCTTCATGTTCACGTTCAATACAGCTTAGTGTATAGGTGGCTATATCATGTGCACTCCTCTCTCTCTCTCTCTCTCTCTCACTTCCTCTATCATGGTATCAAAGCCAACGGTGCTCCAACTCCCTTCATGAGTGTCAAGCCATCCTTCCGTGAGGCATCCTCCATTGAGAGAGATTTCCATTAGACAGAGAGAAAGCCCTTGCTTCATAAAGGTGTAAGCCCTTGCTCCATCGATGCATAAGCCCTCCTTCTAAAGAATCTTCATCTTCTCTAGCTCTCATCGTAGAGCTCCTTCTCCTCTTTGATTTGGTTTAGAAAGCTCGTAATTCTGAGCTATGGAGAGAGAGATATGGTTATCTTCCCATTGAGATTCCTTTTTTAAAATGGTGGAGAGATTGCTAAGATTCTTTTGGTGAGAGAAAAATTGAGATCTGGCCTCTCTTTTGTTTCCCTGGTTTTATTTGGTTTTGTGTGAGTCTTTGGTTCTATGTGAGTCTGGAGCACATACTCCACAAGCACTATTCGGCATCATATGTGGTTTAGAAATCTCATAATTCCGAGCTATGGAGAGAGAGATATGCTCATGTTCCTATTGAGATTCCTTCCTTGAAATGGTGGAGAGATTGCTAAGGTTCTTTTTTGTAAGAGAAAAATAGAGATCTGGCCTCTCTTTTGTTTCTCTGGTTTTATTTGGTTTTGTGTGAGTCTTTGGTTCTATGTGAGTCTGGAGCATTGACAACTCGGGTGGTTTGGGCATTGGCCCTCCTAAGCCGTTACTCACATTTAAAACCCACTGAGGATGACCAAACCAAGAGGTATTTCGAGGGCTATGCCCACCCCCTTGTGTGTGTGAGTTTTTTAAGGACATAGCATAATAGGTAGATGGTCGATTGGTGGCTAAGGCCAACTAGCAAGAAAAAGCAACATCGAAGGCTACAACAACCTGTGATGTAGGCTACAATGGTCTCTCAACGAGCTCTTAGTAGTGCCTCAGACAATGGCAGCCTTCAATGACTACATCATGGCTCCAACTCCTTCTTTAGTGAGCTACCATGGCAAGCAACGTGCTCCAACTGTGACTTCTAAAGCCCATCTGCTCCTCGCATAGTGCCTAAAGGCTTCATCCTCCCGGCACCTACAACCTAGTAGCTCCTCCATATAGTACGACGGTCTCCTACACCCGACTATAGCTAGACTTAGACCTCACCATAGCGTAGCCAACCTCCATTACTCACAGGGAGCCAACAAGCAATGACTCGCAGCCAAAAGCTAAAAAGCGCCAGCCACCTCCAAGACTCCTATACCATAGCATAGTAGTTGTAGCAATTGTTGGGGTCATCCATGACCCAGGTGGCAAAGGTGTTGGCATCATCCATGTTCCAAGTGGCAAAGGCGATCACATGGAGTGAACGTGATCACCGATGCCTTGCATGCAATCCACATACACACATGTACGGTCTTAACCCTTAAGCACACTGCACCTCCATAATCATTCATTTGTTTCATGTTATCTGGGTTGGAAATCCCAACTTCATCGAATGAAGTCCATGTATAAGAGTAGGGTTTGATATAATTAAAGAGTCAGTTTTTCATATTGCAATTGTCGTTGTCATTTGATTATTGTTATTACAATTTCGTTCATTGGTATTAGAGCAGTATGTTGATTGCATCATTGTCTAACACCCTCCACCTTGTTCTTGTGTTTGAGGGGACCGGTTTTGGAGCATGGAAAAGGATGATGGTTCTACATCTGAAGGGCAAAGGGTACTACTCGATCGTCGATGTTACAGAGAAGAAACCTAACGTAGCAGCAGCTGAAGCTAAGGTATGGCAATCAAAGGAGGTTAAGACCTTAGCAGCGATAGGGCTTAGCCTAAGGAAAGAGATTGTTCTGGAAGTGCCATGTGATAGTAGTCATGGACTGTGGACATGGCTGGAGAACAAGTATGAGAAGAAATCCAAAGCTGAAGTGTTGCATCTATTGCACAAACTCGATAACATGCAACATGTCGAAGGTAACGATCTGCATGCCCATATCAGAGGGATGAAGGAAATTTATGATCAGCTTGCATGTGCAGGAAAAGCGTACAAGATTCTGATAGAGCAACAAAAGTTAAAATTGTATCAATCTTTGTCGAGCAACTGGCATGCATTTTGAAGTACCTTGATGACTAACAAGGATCTGACGTGGGAGCAAGCAGTAGAGGTGCTATATGTAGATGAGACCATGAGAATCGACATGGGGCTCCATACAATAATGAAGAATGATCATGCATTAACAGTCAGTCCTGGGGCACTAACTCAATGTGTAATATGTTACTACCCTCGTCCAAAATCCAAGGTATGGGGGGATAAGGTCCATATATAATGTGCATGGATTTCCTTAAAAAATTTCAAATATGCAAGGAAAAAATATGATAATTTCATGTCCCCCCTCCCACAAAATATAAGGTATATACCTTGAAAAATATCCAAGATTTTAAGATTTGTACATATTTTTCATAATATGTGAGGCCCAGGGGGGGGGGGGGTCTTTTGGATGAGGGGGGGTAACACAAAAAATACACAAAAGTATAAAAACCCATCTCCTTTCAAATCAATGTAACTTTTTCATATGTTACCAAAATTTCAAGCTGTAAAGACATATTTGAAGCTCTTTTAGTGTAGAACACAACCATGTTAATTTGAATAATTTCTACTCATGGCATATTGTTAAATTCATCTCATACTCAAGATTTTGATAAGTTTTATTATGAAAGGGAGTTGGCGCCCTAGGGAGCGAGCACCCCAGTGAGAGATCAAGCCGGGATGGCTAATGCTTCACCAAAGTTTCCATCAGGTAATTGATCATCCAAATGCAAAGGTAAATGCAGATACTATCAAATTGAAGGACACTATGAATTTGAGTGTCGAAAGAAGCTAGCGGATCTGGAGCGCAAAGTGAAGGAATTTCAAATGGGATCATCATCATTGATGAGATCTGGAGGAGACAAGGTACGAATGCACAATGTTCATGAAGCATCAACAAAGTGTAGAAAAGGAAAGATATGTGTCGTAGATAGTATCATACTTGATTCGGGATCAAATCAACACATGAGCTTCCACAAAGTTTGGCTTTTATGCTACACACCATGTAAATCTAAGCGAAGTGTTCAAATGGGAGATGATACTGAACATACAATTGAGGGAGTGGGAGATGTTGAGTTTGAGCTTCCTTCAAGTGATGTTTTTTGACTTTTAGGAGTGTTGTATGTTCTGAATTTGAAAAAAGATTTGATTTTAGTAGCTAGATTGACTGATATGGGAGTTGTGGTAGAGTTCAACAAAAATTCGTGCATTATTCGTCATGAAAATTCAAAAGATATAGTAGTAGAAGGTGTTAGGCATCAGTCCTTGTATTTGCTCACAAACACATCTGAAGTTAGAAATGTAGTGTTAGTGGCCACTAGTGATAGTAACAAGACTTGTGGCATAAACACTTAGCTCACACAAGCTTCAAAAAAATTAAGCGTCTTCATTCCAAAATTTTAGTTTTAGGTTTTTCTCTACCTGATCATCCAAAGTTAGAGGCGTGTGAATCTTGTGTGTTAGGAAAGCATGTTAGATGTTCATTCTCATGACAAAGTTTTAAGGCAACTCAACTCCTTGCATTAGTGCATTCGGATTTGTGTGGACCTATGCCTATTGCTTCCAAGGGAGGGAGCAGATATTACATGACCTTCATAGATGATGTAAGCAGGTGGACTGAATTCTACTTCCTCAAGAGCAAGTCCGAAGCATTCCATTTCTTCCAAGAATATCGAAGTATGGCAGAATTGTAGACAAGGCATCAACTTAAGGTTTTTTGATCCGATAATGGAGTCGAGTGCCTCAGTTGTGCATTTTGAGAATTCTAACAACATGATGGAATCATCAAAGAACTCATGGTTCCATATACTCCTTAATTAAATGGTATAGCAGAACACAAGAATAGGACACCCATACCATGTTAATTGATAGCAGCTTGGATGCATCATTTTGGGTTGAGGCAGTACATACTGCAGTATATGTTTAGAATCACCTTCCCCATTTTGCTTTAGAAGATTCGACACCGTATGAATTGTGGAAGGGTAGCAAGCCAGATGTTTCCTACTTCAAAGTCTTTGGATGTCAGGCATTTGCCAAGATTCCCATGCACAGTGCATTGTGATAAATTTGATCCAAGGAGTGTTCAAGCAATTTTCATTGGTTATCTAGCGAACCAAGTTGGATATAAACTATGTGATCCACTTAAAGTAAGGATGATCGTAAGAATTGATGCCATCTTTCAAGAAGACAAATTTCCGGGAGTGACTAATCATGCTGAGAATACATCTTTTCTTGAGTTTCTTGGGTCTAACCATCAAGGATTGCCATCTACTAATGAGACTGATGATGTTCAACTGGTAGTTCCATTGTGGTTATAGGATGTTGTTTCCACATTGGTGATACTGCAATAAGTTGGATCAGTACTTGCAACAAAAGGTGGTGGCATTATCATCTACATAAGCTAAGTACATTGTGGCATCCACAGTGTCATGAGAGATTGTATGGATTTGATGACTTTTGCAGGAGCTCACTTGTTTGAATCATTCAAAACCAAGAATACTCTGGTGTGACAATCAGAGTGCCATTGCACTAACGAAGAACCCGGTCCTACACTCGTATAAAACATTTCACTTTGTACTTTCATTTTATTCAGGATCTTATAAAAGAAGGGAGTCTTGAAGTTCACTACCTTCCAACTGAAGAGATGCCAACAGACATACTCACCAAGCCGCCTTCCTTGACCTCAATTCTCTCATCTCAGAGATCTTTTAGGTGTTCATTCACACACACCACCTGATGTTGCATAAACGAATCAAGGTTCGAAAGCCATTCCCCTAGGTCGTGTTTGAAGGGGGGATGTTGGGGTCATCCACGACCCAGGTGGAAAAGGTGTTGGGATCATCTGCAGCACAATGCGATACTCATAATGATAGAATACTTGAGCTCATAGAGCAAAGCCTTCATAGCCAACAAAAAGCCTCCAGTGATTGCTCCAAAGCAATGGCAACCTTCAACGACTGCTTCATCCCATGACCAAGCAAGCTCCAGAGGATCCACACGTGTAATAACTTTATTGATGCTCAACAACGTAGGGCGAGTCAACTCGGCTCCCTAGCTCATGCAATGACAATTGTAGTAGCAAGATCATACATTAGTTTTAGTGATGTGTACAACAATATGTACAAAATATAACACTTAATCCAATCTATTTGCTTGAAAGTATTAACCGTACAAGTGCATGTGTACTCATAAACTCTGAAAAACCTAATGCCCTTGTGGTTTCATAGTACTAGGGCTTCATCGTACTCTTGTTTTTGGTTTTCATACACTTGAAAACCTTCTTCTTGAGTTCCTTCTTTCTAGCTTCAATGGATTTCAAGTTACAAGATCCATTGGAAGATGACATTTTTGGAGACATTGTCAAAAGCAACTGCTACAAACTATAATTTGCTTCCAATGCTTTGCGTTCAACTCCTAAATTGTTAAGGTGATGAAAAATCACTTGAGTAGTTTCTCACCACAGTCGTAAAGCTTGAAGAAACGTAACTGCATGACAGTACAAAATACCATCGAGTCACTCATTAAATATCTAACACAATGTAAGTGAAGAAGCTGGATTCTATGCATATTTCATTTATAATATGAATTTCATGACTGCTAAGCATGATTTACCATGTAGAACAAGTACGGAGTATCTATGTGCAATCAATTCAACATTTCCATGAATGAAAGTAGGTGTGGATGCATGCGCAACATAGGAACCAATGATTGATGAATCTAAAATACAAAACATTCGAGTTATGATCTATTGCCGCAAATAGATTGCCAATAAAAAACCTGATGGTTAATTACATCTGTTATGCCGAGCAACTGCGTCAGGTAAAAAAAGAGGGTACAAACATGTACACCAGCAACGGCTGCTCACTGCCAATGCTACCAAAAAAGCCAAAAAATCTAATTTAAACACATAGGCTTCATATTGTTCTATAGCTCAACCAAGCTTATCTAAAATGCAAGACATTCATGAAATGAGATTAAATAGTCCTCAACAATGATTAGGCTGCAGTGCTTTCAGTAGCCAGACAATGAAACATTGGTTGTGGCACCTGTAAATTGTTACATTGCCGCAATGGAAAATCAACATTCCTTCCAAAAAAGGTGTGATATGAAAGCAGGAACAAATACAGACTCATAGGTAGGACATTCATGAAATGAGATTAAACACTCCCTAGCAACGATTAGTGCTTTCAGTAGCCAGACAATGATTCAAAAATATATTGAGTCTATACCCAAGTTATGAACTCTTTACTCAAGCTGAAATGAAATTAAGAGAGGTTTTGACATACAGTCGGGTGGACATGTCCAGAAAGCAAAAGCTATAGTCTATACCCAAGGTATGGAGTTTTTACTCGAGCTGAAATGAAGTTAGGGTAGGTTTTGACATATAGGTAGGCTGCAAAAGTTTCAAGGATGCGAAACTTGGAAAAACAATCTCTACAATAGAATCTAGCTTCATGCCACTATGTTGCATTTTCCCAAAAAGCTCGAGCAGGAATAGCATGCACATGTTCAGTGCATCCTGCAATCAAAGCACCCCATGACACTACATCCCAATAGGTCAGTTCATAAAATTCTCTGTGTGCCTGAACAGTTGTAGGGCTGTCTTGCCATGCCCATTCTGAGCACAACCAGCAATCATCGCACTTAGGATGCCACAACCTGTTGTGGCATCTCTACAAACACTGCCCTTGCATCATCTAGGTTCATG
The DNA here is from genome assembly GCF_047967505.1 of Dipteris shenzhenensis. NCBI lineage: Eukaryota > Viridiplantae > Streptophyta > Polypodiopsida > Gleicheniales > Dipteridaceae > Dipteris > Dipteris shenzhenensis. Next base: position 14,454,843 of record NC_141600.1, read on the forward strand.
GAATTGGCATACATATTGACAAGGGCATTCCCCACATAGTAACCTCTGACTATGGATCCAAAAAAGAGCAAAAAGCATAGAGCAATAAAGACACTCTTGTGCCACACAACCACCATGACCAAGGACATAGTATGTGTTACATGACAACCTCAACAAGAACATCAAAAGTGATGATCACAAGTATTACTATCAATACTACATAGTTTATGGAAATGCTATTCTGTACTGATTGATCGGAGACACATGTTAGCAACAACATTGTCATTCTCTATGGAAAGACAATGGCGACCTAACTCTTCGCAAAGCCTTGCCATCCCAAAGCAACCTGCAAAGACATCGATGATGCAATCACCAGGGTCTGTGAATGTTCTGAGTATCCACCTACAAGAAGCACTAAAAGGGATCAGAGGATGTTTGACAATCCATATTTGTTTTCCTTGAAAGAACTTCAATTATACCCCATAAATTCAATATGTGCTTGTATAGGATCTTACTCGTGCAAGTAATCTGATCTTTTTGCCCCTCCTCATAAGTAAGTTGATGGAACTTTTGCAAATGAGAAGAACGGAGTAAAGAAAGAGTCCAGCAACAGCATGCAGGCAGTACTAGTAGAGCTGCTCGTAGCAATTGAGGAGATTTGCACGGAGGCAGTTCATGTACCTGCGGATGAACCTTGGATCATTGACAGTGGTGCATCGTGCCACATGACCAGTCGGAAGGATTGGTATACCTCTCTACAGCCGGTAGGGAATGACATCTTGGTAGCAGTCGGCAATGATGCAAAATGTCCAGCAAAAGGAAAAGGTACAATTTCTCTCAAGTCAGATGGAGTTGTAAAACAGTTGTCCAATGTTCTTTATGTGCCAGATATCAAGAGGAACTTGTTGTCTGTTTCTGCGATCACGGATCGGGACCTCAAAGTTCAATTCGATAAGAATGGCGCACAGATTCTGGATCTTCAAGGGAAGGTCGTTGGTAAAGGTACACGGCGCAACAACATCTACGAACTCTTAGCTTTTAGTGCTCGAGCCGATGTGAAGAACACTAAGCTGTGGCATGAGAGGTTTGGTCATCTAAACCTTAGTTCTTTGAAGGAGATGCATAAAAGTGAAATGATTGCAGACCTACGAGAGATTTCAGATCTACCCGGTGTATGTGAAGCTTGCATGATGGGCAAGCAGCATCGGCATCCCTTTCCTAAAGAGCCAGCAGGGCAAAGGCTCCTCTAGAGCTCGTTCACACGGACCTTTGGATGGAGACAGAAGCTTTGAGTGGTTCCTACTACTTCATGATGCTGATCAACGACTACAGTAGAAGGATATGGATATACTTCCTAAAGACTAAAGACGAGACTTTTAGCAAGTTTAAAGAATGGCATGTAATGGTCGAGAAAGAATCGGGGAGGAAGGTGAAGAAATTGAGATCGGATAGAGGTGGAGAGTTCACATCAACTGAATTCGAAAGTTACTGCAAAAGTCACGGGATCAAGAGGTAGAAATCCCCGCCACATACATCACAGCAAAATGGAGTAGAAGAGCGCAAGATGCGCGTCATCTGCGAAATGGGCCAGAGTATGATGAAAGGGAAAGATTTGCCAAAGACTTTCTGGGCTGAAGCATGTAACACGGTAGTTTACATTGTCAATCGTAGCTACACGAAGCCTGTGAATGGGATGACTCCACTACATGCCTTTTCTAGTAAAAAACCTTCAGCTGCACACTTCAGAGTTTTTGGATGTGACTGTTTTGTGCATGTCCCTGATGCTAAAAGGACCAAATGGGAACCGAAGAGCCGGAAGTGTATTTTCTTGGGCTACAGTGAAGAGGCGAAGGGTTACCGTCTCTATAACCTTGTTACCAAGAAGGTAACTGTAAGCCGTGATGTGGGCTTCTCAGAACAGTCGCATCAATTGGAGGAGGATGCTTCCTTCCCAGACAACCAGGACCAGGATATCCATCCTGTACCACCACCAACAGCAGACCGAACTCCCCCAATGGTGCTTGGGAGGATTCAAGATAAAGAAGATGAAGAAGAGCATGTAGAACCACAACGGCAACGGCCATTCCCGAAGTGGGTAAAGCAGCTTTTGGATGGCAGAGAACCTCCAGCCATTGAGGAACCATCCGAAGACCACCAATCCAAGAGATTAGAGGAGGAAAGAAGGGCGCAGGAACACTTGGTCAACTATGCTTTGATGACAGAAGTGATTCGTGTTGATGAACCCAAGTGTCTTGAAGAGGCACAGGGTGATGATAGGTGGATGGAGGCTATGCAGTCGGAGTATGGCTCCATAATGAAGAACAACACTTGGGACCTTGTGGATCGACCACCAAAATGCAAGGTAATCGGTACCAAGTGGGTGTACAAGACCAAGTACAAGTCCGATGACACGTTGGATAAGTACAAGGCTCGGCTCATGGCAAAAGGATTCGCACAGGTACATGGTTTTGATTATCAGGATACTTTTGCTCCCACAGCTCAACTAACCACAATTTGCAATGTTCTGGCTTTAGCTGCCCAGGGAAGTTGGCCCGTGTTTCAAATGGATGTAAAATCCACCTTTCTAAATGGAGATCTCAAGGAGGAGGTATACGTGGAACAACCACCAGGTTTTGAGATCCCCGGTTCAGAAGGTAAAGTTTGTAAACTGAAGAAGGCACTTTACGGGCTGAAACAGGCCCCACGAACGCGGGAAAATTTTATTGTGATCTTTTTAATGCGAGCTTTTTTTGAAATTTATCAAAGTTTGCGAGCTTTTTTAGAGTCCCATAAAAAAAGACCTACTAATCAAAAAATAACAAAGTAATTACTTATCTTGTATTTATGGATTTATCCTAGGAAATACCAAAGCAATTAGCAATTCTATGGACTAAAAAAGACAAAGCTATTAATCCAAGTAATTTATATTGCAAGTCAGTAACAAATGATATCATATATAAAAATGAGCCATCACAATACCAGCAAATACGTATTATGCATTCAAGTCTATGGATTGTTGCTAAGGCAACAAAGGTTTAATGAAACTTCAAGTAAGCATATGCCAATTTTCATTTAGTTCTATTATTTGAAAAGGCCAAAGCAATTAGTAAAATGTTCCACATTAAGAACATTGTGTTGACTCAACACAACAAATTTTGAGCAAAAAATAGTGTCACATCAAAAAGTGGGCTATCATAACACCAACCAAGTTTATATTTTGCATTCAGGTCTATGGATTGATCCTAGGTCGGCTAAGCACTGATGAAACATCCATAGTGGAAAGGGTTGGTTGATGAATAAGCATGTGTTGATTTGGATCCAATCCCAATACACGGATGAAGATGTAATAGATATGTTTGCATGCCAGGTAAGGTTTTTGACCCAACTCTCTTTTTTGAAAATCTGGACATGTACACATGGGTTTAGTCTTGATGTGCACATCGTAAGACATCGGAGCCTTGTCAGACCCTGTTGTTCTCAAATGGAAAATACTATGATGAAGAAGCTCCACTGTCATTTCTCCCATGACAACAGCGTGCATAGATTGAGCACTAGCTATTCTTTTTGCAGCCTCCTTAGATATGCCATGCCTCCATTTTGTGGTTCTTACCAATGTGTGTTGAGCTAAATTCCTTGGTATGGATGCCGACCCTCCATGTGCATCACAAAAATTAGTTGGCATCGGTGCTGATCCTTGAGATACATTTGGTGTCCTCCAATTTACATGGAGTTGATCCACTATTTGTAGTCTAAAACTAGCCTTGATGAGATTGCCTATCTCCTCACTTGTGATGTTTGTTTCCACATCCACCTTCCACACAGATGGACGTTCAGGAACATGCATGATATTATGATCTAGGTGCCATGTATGAGTTATATCATCATTACAAAACCACATCCATTGTGCTTTTGGTCCTCCTACCCCTGGATGCCGCCATTCAGAGTAGAAACAGGGTGCCACCACTCCTTGTGAATTGCTTTGTATATATTGATTACACTTAACCTTGCCATCTATGAATCCAAGACACTTCACTTTAGAGTTTTTGGAGGTCCTTCGAATTGCCCAAAAGGTACGGTGGATAGGCACCTCAACAATAGAGAGGCCACTAGGAAGGCCTCCTTGTCTCATAGGTGGAGCCGTTGGGGCTTGTTCTCTTGTGGGCATGGTCTCATTCTGAGCTCCTTCAGCTTCCCCTACATTGCCATGTTTTTCCCATGATGTTTTTGTAGACTCCCCTTGAACTCCACCTTGCTCCATTGTGGAAGCCCTAACATCCATATGTTGGGTATTACCTTGTGGTTTTATTGAATGCCAATCTCCACCTTCTGTCTCGAACCTAATTTTTCTCGGCCGCCCTCTTTGCTTACGATCTTTGGTCTCCATCACATACACTGGCTTATGTGAGGTGTTTTCTAAATGTATACTTGATGACTTGCTTCTCTTTCTTTGGACTGTTACCTTATCCCCATGTAATGGTCTTGGTTCTTCATACATTGGTGTCCCTGCAACTATTTCATGCACCATTTGTGCAACTTGTGTTGGTGAAGGTGTACTCCTTGAGGCCACTCTTTGCATCAAGGCTTCCAAGTTAGGACCATCCCCAACATGCCTTCCAATCATATATGCATATTGTTTGGCACTTTGTAATAGGGCATTTGCCATGTCCAAGACGCAACAATCATATAATTGTATCTTTGTCTTAAACCCTTCTCCTGCTAGCCAACTACCATGCATGCTTTCAGCTAGATTTGACCTTGGAGTGTGTGCCTCCTCCAAGGAACTCTTTGTTACCTGTGGTAAAAAAGGAGGTAATTAGATTGGCTTATTACATTTATTTAGCTTACTACATTTATCTACAAAATACATACCGCACTCATGAGATTTCCCCAATGGGCAATCCGCACATCCCACCAATTAAACCATATGTCCATTGAAGGAATGTCGGCCTCACGGACATGTCCTGCATGCCACCACTTCCGAATGAGCTTTGCTTGGTTGGTAGCTTCTTGCTTTGTCTTACATAATCTCCAATTCTCACACATGGTGATATGCTCATTCCTCATATCCTCTTTGATGAATTTCCTTGTGTGCTTATGCAAGCTTTGTTCCCAATGGAAGAGACATGAGCACTCTCTCCCAACAATTATGTTGTTTGGATCCCCATTGAAAATAGTTCTCACAGCTATCCAATTTGCTCCAGCTTCATCAGACAGACATGAAACCATGAAAATCTACAGGGGGATACCCACATTCCTTCATTGTGGCATTCAACATCTCCCAAAATAGGATTTGGCTTGCAGCATCTTCATCTTTCATCTCACATGTGGCGATGGTCATTAATTCCTGCACACTGATAGACAAAGCCAACATTATTAAATATTATACCACAACTTTGTTGATGATAGCAACATGGATACATAAGGATGGAGGGAAGTTATACCTAGGATCATAAACATGACATGCCATTGTGCTCCACCCAATCACTCGATGGGTGTGATCAAATTGTAACCATGAATTCCTCAAATCACCATTTCCTCCTCTTCTCATGCAATTGACAAGATCCACACCAGATGCTGGACCATTGGTTGACATTTTAAAAACAAAACATTTTTCATCTGGCAAGCCTTGCCCTGGAAAACGACTTCCATGGAAGAATGAATACATAGACCTTTTCTTTAGTAAAAGAAGCTATCATAACCTTCCCCAACAGGTAACCTTGCCTTCTTCTCTTGTGCAACAATCCGTTTGAACCTGTAACATCACAAGTCAACTATTCAGAAGGTCTCTACACCATTCTAAAGTTAAGTAAACTAAAAATCACTTAGCTACAAACAAACATACCGTTGATTCTTAACTAGTGGTACCAATTGCTCAAGAAAGTTGGTCAACTCTATATCTCCCACACTTGCCCCTTCATTATTGTCTCCTCTCATCAATGATGAATTCAAGAGCTCTTTGGCAACACTCATTTGAGCTTTGTGTGGTCCAACATTTTTATCCACCTTCAAAACATCTGCAACAAGCTTCTTTGTTTTCTCTATCATTGCCTTAGATGTTCCTGGCTGCACGGGGTGCTGATGTTCACCAACATGGACCATCAATCTAGTCATTGTTTCATCAAATGGCATTACATAATATACTATGCAATTACAAGTATCAATGCAATAAGCAGGCTTACGACAATAGTGACAAACAATCTTGTTCCTCTCCTCTTCAATCAAGAGTCCAAGAGCAATCTTCTTTTGTAGGTAGCCTCTAAAAAAGGATGTGTTAAACTTCTTATTGTTTGCAAAATAAGGGCAAGTAATCCTACGGCACTGTACATGAGATAGCCATGTTGGTGGTTGATGGTTTAGTCCATATGTGGCCATCAAATTTTTGCTCCATGCCATTCATGCCATTGATGTTTCCAAAAGTTGGAGGAAATTCCGATAGCATACTTCCATTGTATACCCTTGGTAATTCAGTGACTTGCTTCCTTTGCTTTATATTTGCAATCCACGTTTTGAGTATATTGGCTTGCTTGTTCTCCATGATCCAAGGTATGATGCTTTTGCTAATCTGACATTCATCTTTTGAATGGTCCTCATTTGAGCCTTCAAGGTCAATGTGTGAAGTCTGCATCATCTCAATGTCAACATCAGTCCTCGACTTATAAGAATTGTGGTACATACCAGGCTTCTTAATGGGACTTAACTCTTCAAGATCCACATAAGGAGATGGTTGAGAGGTTTTCTTTCCTTCTTTGCCAAACTCTTTGGAGTAAACTCTACTAGCAACACAACGTGATGATGAACCAGGCTCTTCAAGATCACTAATAGTACTTGCTGCCATGATTGTATTGTGGATGAGAGCATACCTTTTTGTCAAGGAGGCATCTAGTACGTAATGCTCTTGACCATCAATATCCAACTCAGATGAAACCTTTACCTTCATTGTTGCTTCACCTTCAATGACTACCTTAAGGCAGATGAGCTTGTGCGTATGGGGAAGAAGGCTTTGAAGGAAATGTGCACTAACAATCCTTCTTCCATCCTTGAGCGGGATAGACTGTGATAGATTCGCTCCTTCAATAAGCCATTCAATAGAAGCCTCTTTTGTAGCCATTTTGGATGACACAACAAAAGGTACCAAAGACAGAGGGAACTCAGTGAAAGTGGTTATTAGAGGAGCTCAGAGAATACAGACAATCTTGAGAGCAGAGGGATGGTAATCCAACATGGCATTGAGAGCAGAGGGATGGTAATCCAACATGGCATTGAGAGCAAAGGGATGATAACCCAACACGGATCATGAAAATAAGAAGGGATGAAAGAGAGAAATGCAATGTGATGCAAAGCTAGAAGGCAACCAAAGAGACTTAGAAAGTAATGGTGGGAGAGAATGAAGAGGAGAAAATGACAAGAGAGTAGTATCAGGATGCGTGGTCACGAGAAAGCAGAGTGCAAATATTGAAAATGGGTAGAGAATGGGTAGAGGATTGTGAAACACGTGGTGTTTGAACTAATTCCAATGTCAATTATGCCCTGACACCACAATGAGAAGTAGCTATGTGGCCGTCATTACAACCCATTGAGCTAGAATGATGGTGAGAAAGGTGGCGGCCGAGATTCTTTCACAAACTTGGATTATGCCAGGATGCCACAATCTTAAGCCTTAAAAGCCACATGCTATTATAGGGACAATTAATGATTGGAGAGAGAGGAAGGAGAGAGCTCCTCAGTGCAAATTCAGCTCCTGTGGCTGCAATTTCACTCTCCAAGCTCTCCAGCAAGTGCTTCTGGCAGTCTCCTCAGCATCTACAACTCCTCCCAGGCTACATAGTTAGGATTCTCAAGAAGCTCCCATTCATGGATGCACTACGTCTTACAAGCCATGCATGGAGTTAGACACAACTACAGTCTCTCCATTGAGAACTCATCATCCACAAGCTCCCAATGGATTCATGGAAGCTGAGGTCTGCTAAGCTCCCGTATCACAGCTTGCCATCCCTCCTCACATTATGATAGTCCTTCACGACTTCTCTAAGCTCCCACAGCTAAGGTCTCTATAGTAGCACCTGACCTTGCCTTCTGTCGCCTGTGGTTCTCTAAGCCTTAGTGTAGTAGAGCTGCCACCCCTATCCACAAGCTCCTGACCAAGCTCTCATCGTGCAAATGGATTTCCCACCACCAACCTATGTTGTAGAAAAGTGTCACCGCCAACAGTCCATAGCTTATACTCTTGCTGTAGCATCCCCGTCACCCGATATTGGCCTTTATGCAATCATCACAGCCTCCTGCTCATGGAGATCACCACTTATCTATAGCCCAAGGTACTCTTCAGCTCGCACAAGAAGCTCTCCCAGCCAGATCCATGAGCCATTGTAGTTGCTCTTCTACACACAGAGCACTCACATACCTTCCTCTGAATCCTTTCAGCCTCCACAGTATTTACGTCTCTATCATCTACCATTCAGGATCATCCGAGTAATAAAAAACGATGCCACAGTGAATCTCTACAACTGCAGTAGGCACCATCTGCACCACCGAGCTTGTCATCATGGAGCACCTAGAGACAACAATCTCCTGTTGCCCACAACCTGTCATTCAAGCCTTCATGATAATAGTAGTAGAGACGCCCAAGGTTCTCCAAGCCTCAAGCAACTGTCCATTATCTCTCATGCAATGGGATACCCGGTGGCTTTGCTCATGTTCACACAAAGATCACCCGACGTCCAAAGCTCATCTAGCTTGTTAGTAGAGACCACAATCAAGTCTGGAAGCCCTCAAGTGTCACGACATCTCCTCTAGAACAAGCACACACGCTCTCCAATCAAGCTCCCATCCTGTCAATATTAGCTCTCCACTCTCCTCCTTCCTTCCACCTTTCCACTCTCCTCCCTCCTTCCACCTTTCCTCTCTCCTCCCTCCTTCATCCCCTCTCTTCGTCTCATCTCAGGAAGCTTTGTAAAGGCGTGGCTAAGGGAGTCGGCTCTTCTAAAAACTCACACGACTGCTAGAGCAACACGTAAAGCGATTCATATGACTTCTATTAACAACTTGTATGAAAAAAAAGGGGGGGGCTGTTGAGCCCCCCCTTGGCTCCAGCGTGGAAGCGAGGCAGGTGTAGGTAAGTATAGAAGCTTCCTTCTCCCGGAATCGTAGGAACCGGCAAGCTTTTTCCTTGGCTTCCCTTCCCTTCTGTAAGCCTTCCATAAGCCTTCCCTTCTGGAAGCAGGAAATGAAGCGGAATAGCAGGAACCGACAAGCAAGCTTTTCCCTTGCCTTCCCTTCCGTAAGCCTTCCCTTTCGTAAGCTGGAAAGCAAAAAATGAAGCAGGAAACTAAAGCAAAGTAGGAATTGAATTGCAGGAACCTTTTCCCTCGCTCTTTTCCCTTGCCTTTTGCTTTTCCTTCGGTTTCATAGAGGGCTCAGCAGCCCCCCCCTTTTTTTTGGTTTCATAGAGTCTGTGCTAGCGCAGACTCTGGGGGGCTGCTGAGCCCCCCTCTTTTTTTCAGTTTCATAGAGTCTGCGCTAGCGTAGACTCTGGGTGGCTGCTGAGCCCCCCCTGCAAACATGCCGCTTTCAGAGGCAATGGGAAGCCAGTTCCATTTCTTTGCTCCAATTTTGTTAATGTTGCAACTTCGTGCCTATAACAGTTTGCTGGCTCTTGTTTCTTCCCAGTCCTGTACAATGGTCCCATTCATCAACTAGAGATCTTGTCTTGAGGATCTTGTCCTCATTCTACTGCTGCTTAAGCTTACCTAGTATGAATAATCATTTATAGGGGTCTCAGTTACCTGCAGGGTCTCTCCCATTGGCTACTAGCTGCTCTGAAAAGGGCCTGGTTGTGCAAGGTCTACAGGAGACAGGTCGGGGTCTACTCATTGAGACCCGCCTGGTCAACAGTGGTTGTTTTAATGTCTCATTTGAGCTTTGAAGCACAGGCTAGTTGCATAAATTAGCTCACTTGTGTGAAATAGCTTTAGTAGCTTGCCTTGTTACAAAGAGCTAACTATAAGCTACTCTGAAAAATCAAATGGGCACACAGGGAATCTCGGCTTATTAGTGAGCCGATTTTGGTAGAGCTGTCCGAACACTCTAATGCATTTACTGAATAGGGGAGCTCTCGGTGTGAAGTCCTCCTCCTAGTCCAAGCTTCCATGTATGTTAGCTAAAAGTTTATGCTTCTTTCCTTACTCAGAGGGAATAGGTGGTTGAGAAGGCACTTGAGGCAGTAATTTCATCCGCCTTTTTCACGTCTTCTGCTTAGATGGAGAGCTTAGTTGAATTGAGAGCTCTATTGTTGTTATCTTTCATGAGCAGGATATCAAAGATGGAGAGCTTAGTTGGAGCTTACCATTGATTGATCGGTCATGGAAGGAATTGATAGCTCAATCTAAGAGGTAGAGATTGATTTTACTTTTTCGCTTCCATGGGAAGAATGTTATGTACCTGGATACTAATCCTCGGATTTAGGGGAGCTTGGGATTAAGCCTAGCAGCTAACGTGAGGACTTGTGCAATAGCAAAGGGCCAACTGTCTATATCTAATTGGGAATGCTATTTATAGTGGGATGCTATTTATAGCAAAATGTTCTATAAAAAAGAGGCCAAGGGCACTGGCTTGGACCAAAGTCCGAGACTTCGGCCATATACATGCATATCACAAGATGGCATGTCTAAGGTTCCTCATGGATGGGTTCTAAGGTGTCACTGATCTCTATGCAGCACCTCAGTAGGGTTTGATAGCAGCAAGGTTGAGGTTTGGCAGCCTGTTTCAGCCGTTCTATTCCAATTTACAGCTCAACAGTTCATCTCTCAGTTCTCAGCCATCTCTCTCACTCACATAGTAACTACTGTTGGCAAGATCCATGGTTCAAAATGTATTTGAAGCTTTCATAGGTCATCTCCAATAGTCTCTAGTCCTATTATTGAATTAGGATTAGCATTCATTTAAAGATATTGGTATCGAGGACTTCTTTCAAGGAATTGATATGTATCTCAATTGTCTTAAGGGTTTGCATTGCAATGTCTCAAGGGATACAAATTTCACTATCTTAAGGATTTGAATCATTTATATATGCTTATGCATTTTATATTCTACTATCTTAAGGATTTGAAACATTTTGTATATACAGGTTTCATAGTAATGAGCATTTTCATCCTGACAAGATGGCACCAAGGCGAAAGAAATCAACTACAAGAGGTGATTCTAAAACTTTTTGGTACTGATAACCTTGGCATAAACGTGAGCAATATATAACTCATCCTTGTTGGTTGTGATATATATTCAAAGGAACTAAAACTTATGCATTGAGATCTGGACCATCAAGAAGATCTGTGAGTGAGGAGTGTACGTCTTGTACTCCACAAAATGATGCAAATAACCCACACATGGAGACACTTCTAGAAACTGAGGCTACTATCACTCGAGAAGGGTCATCATCTCATCCCATGATTAGTTTTGAACAACAGGAGGTGCAAGAAGAGCCTTGAGGCCAAGGAGAGCAAGAGAGTGCAGAAAAGACAAAAGAAAAAGCTCCAACACATGTAAGAGTACTTGGGAAGGAGATTCAAATTGGACTTTTGCAAGATGTCCTTGATCAGTTTCGGATGCAAAGAAGAATTGAACCCCCTCTGATTCCTCTTTGTAGATTGATTCTTAATGAGGCTATTCGAACATCAACGTCTGAGATTACTGTTTTGAGAGATAGTTTTGATTCTAGAGGCTATGCTATAAATAGTGCACCTTTTCTAGTATCCTTGCAACGGCCAGGAAGTGATCAATTTTTCTATGTTACTGCACTTGATCGTCAAGAATGGGGACCTATTTGGAATCAAATAAGTGAGGGCTTTGACAACCAACTAAGTAATGAGTGGCAAGACTTGAAGGGGAAGAAGTTCCTCGTTTGGGATGGAAATCATAGGTTGAAGGCATGGTTTTCTCGGATCAAAGACGGTACTCTCTTGATAAATCTATCATGCATAAGGAAATGTTCTATTATAGTTTGCATTGCACATGATTATGTCATGCTTACTTGTGGAATTGATATGTTGTAGCTTATTCAATAATGCCAACTCGCCATATCCAAGTGAGATGCCAATTCATAGAGGTTCAGAAATCTCAAGAGGGAGAGCTACTTCTTGCCTTAAAATCAACCAATGAGTAAGATAACTTTTTATAATACTTCTATGTATAGCTAGTTTAACTTCTTCTCTTTAGAAACTAAGTCTATTGGTATTTATGTCTTTAACTTCTTCTCTTTAGAAAGTAATCCCCACGTGAATATATGTTGGTATTGCAAACTTGTTCGAGCGCATGTAGAGCATTCATATGGGCACGAGGTCTTCCTCTTTCAAAAATTTTGCATGGCAGATAAATCCTCACTTCTTGAGTTATTGAGTGAAGAGGATAAGAGATGGGTGGAAGTGGAGATGGCAATATAAAGGAAGAATAGTATTCCATGGTACACAGCACTAGCTATTGTCTTGGCATAGCTTGTTTGGAAGGTATCTGCGCGAACTATAAATATCCCTTTGCTCTATGAAAGGTGTCCCAAAAAGGATAATGTTTTGATTTCTTGTTTTCATGGAAGGTTGATTTTTCACGTGCGATCAAGAAAGCTACTCTAAATCTTAATCAATCGAAGATGGAGTTTGGAGGAGTATACTAATAGATTTAGTAAGGCTATTAAGAATGTGGAAGTCATCTTTCGTGATCGAGCATACAATGTTTTGATTTCTTGTTTTCATGGAAGGATGATTTTTCTTGTGCGATCAAGAAAGCTACTCAAAATCTTGATCAATCGAAGATGAGTCTGGAGGAGTATACTAATAAATTTAGTAAGGCTATTAAGAACGTGGAAGTCATCTTTCGTGATCGAGCATACAAGATGGTACCTATTGCCAATCCCACAAATGGTGATGGCTTCTTCCAACTTCTATTTAGTTATGATTGGAATCAAAAGGGTGCCATGACTAAGGACAAAGTGCATATATTAGCCTCATCACGTCTCAACCCTAATAGGTAATGTCAATTAATGTTTTTGCACGATCACTCCATAGTGATGCTAATATTTTTTTCCTTTGCCATGATATTAATAGGAAAAAGGAGCTTCTACAACAATTGATGATGGCACGTGGAAATGATACAGTTGCATCTACTAAGTATGGGGATGCCCAAAAGTTTCGACTACATGTGAAAAAGGAAATATATTGGCAATGTTTGTTTGAGCGAGGGATTTCCATCATCAACAATTTGCGAAGCCATGATTTGGAACTGCCCGATGGGTTTGAGACATTTGCTCGAGAGCAAAGACGACTTCACCTCCAAGAAGCCTTCCCTATGCTTTGGAAGGATATGAAGTCTACTCTTGAAGCAAATAAGCAGCTAGAAATGCAGGAGTCATCCTTACGCTTGGTGTATAGGTGGTACAATAGCAACCCTCTCCTTTCTTTTAGGATTAATAAACTGTTTTACTCATATGTCTACATTCTTTCATACATAATAGGTGGATACGGTCTTGGCATGATACCAATGCATCTTCAAGGATGCCATATGAGGTCATGGCATGGACAAACATGGAGAAAGAGGGAAGCATGTATCCCTTATCTTGGAAAGATAAGGGCATAACGATTTGGGAGATTAATGTGTGTCCTTGGTGGTTGGATTACCCACTGGGAAAAGTACATCCCACTGAGAAAAATAGACGTGAAGGTAATACTCCAAAGTTCCCTATTCCATAGGCATCTAGACCAATGTCTATATATGCGGGTATCTACCATATACTTAAGTTTGGGTTGACCAATTGATTCTCTATCCTAAGAATGGGGTTCTCCATTTTGCGACATGTTTACGATCACACTCGTGTAGCACTGATGTCTTTGCTGGAAAAAACTTATTAGAGACATTTGCACCTGCCTATCGATCCATGTGTGGGAGGTCAGATTTTCCACACCAGAAGATACCCATTTGTAGATTGCGAACCTAATGGATGATGACACCTCAAGTTATATACATCCAAATCATGCTTATTAGACCAATATAAACAAACATTTAGGTGATTTAATGTACCTCCTCTCCATCATCACGTAAATAACCAAAGTTAAGAAGCACTGTATATGATTGATGGAGCTTGAACTCGGCCTTCTTCGCATGTGCAAATATATAGCCCCAATGTTCTGGGAGAGAGCAAGTCACGTACCACCCCTGGTCTGCTACGAAGTCATTGGCAAACTCTGCCACCCTTGCAGACAGCTTGAGGGAGAATCTATTCCACTCTGGGCATGTAGTACTACTTATGAGTTCCACTGCCAAACTTGTGGGAAAATCTGCCCATACCAAGCGAACCACCTCGACACAAGAATTACCATTGTGTGACAGACCTGGTGCTTTCACTTTTCTTAAAAATTCATCAACCCTACAATGAACAATTCAATCTCCCTAGATCAATGACTTATATTCCAAAATAGATTCTTAAATGTACGCATTTCTTAAAAAAAGAAACACTTATAGCTTTGGTGCATTCGACAATTGAATGATATCCTCTGTAATTACATCCATATATGCAAACAATTTTACATCTGCATCAAATCCTAGCTTGAAAGCTTCAATTTGGATGAAAAATCAAAAAATCATAACCAAGAAAGAGAGGAGTGATACTCACTAGATAAACTCAATTGTTGATTAATGGAATTGGTTCTTGAAGCATGAAAATCGAGTCGTTGCTTTGTTCTCAGCTCTCGAGTTTTAGAGGACTCTACATTCTCCGATAGAACCTGCTTGTAATCTTCAGCTGACCTATCTTTCCACCTGATATAATAGTCAATAATAATCTTGTTACTGAGTTTTTTTTTTGGGTCCAAAAACACTAGACATTTACAATGCACAACAAGACAATTCTTATCCAACCCTAAACCACAAGCTTAAGTCACATGCCTCCATCACATGTAATCATAAAGTCATGTCTCTCTCTCTCTCACACAATTAAAACTTATCTTTAAAGTCATTAAACATAAGTGTTACCAAAGACAAGAAATTAAACTTTCACAATTGCCCAAGACAAGAAGGGCATGCAAATATTGATGGGCAAAAAGGGAAAAACTACAAGCCTAAAATGTCTAGAGGTGGAAGAATACTATGCACTTGATCTTCTTCTTTCTCTTTTTATCATCAGAAGAAGATGGGTTACTAGAGTCCTTACCCTTACCTTTCTTTGATCCAATCCAGAAAGCCGAATCTTCTCCAGTCCTCATCTTTTGACGCATCTCTTCCTCCAGAAGCATCGTGCTAAAATCCTCAAAGTTGGGCAGATTTCTGTTCTGCGTATTCAGCGCCGTAACAAGACCGTCGTACTTTGGTGGGAGAATTCGTATGCACCTTCGTGCTAGATTCTCGCTGGTGATGGTGATGCCAATCGCAGTCATCTGATCGCACAGATTCTTCACCCTGGTGATGAACTTCTCTGCCACTTCAGACTCATACAATTTTTCATTCGCGAGTTGAGTCTCTAGATTCTGAATCGCGTCTGATTCGTGGTCTCGTACTGATTTTTCAAGACCGTCCATGCCTCCTCCGCTGTGGTGACATGTTGAATTAACACCATGACAGAATCACTTACACTGCAGACAATAGAACACAGTGCATCTACATTTCTTCTTGTCCATGCGAGAATCTCATCCACAGTTGGTACTATCTGTTGTCTTGCATTGGTTGGATTCGGTCTCGCAATTGGCCTCACGTCCACCCCAATAGCAGTATCCCAAAGCTCGTATGCACTTAGAATGGTCTTCATCTTGAACTTCCAAAGTGGATAGTTAGAGCCATCCAACTTTCTGCTTTCATCGAACGGTGGGATTCGCAGTCTTGCGGGCTGGGCCATCTCTCACAATCTGCTCGCAAATAGAAACACACTACCAAATCTTCTTGCTAGAGTCTAGGCTCTAATACCATGTAAGAAAATAATACAACGTCTGTGCTCAATAGATAACAGGATCTTGTACGCAAGAGAGAAAAGCAGATAGTATGGAGAATAAAAAATTTGATTACTGTAGAACTGATACAATAGATGGCGCTGCCTCTTAGCCATGCGCTCTTGTGAAAGAAGCTTGGATGGCAAGCTAGAAATAGTAGAGGACGGAGGCTGGATGCTAAGGAATCAAGGTTGCTGTAGCCAGTGATGAAATGGGCTTCACGGGCTCGCTATTATATAGCCACTAGTTGTAGTCGGTTGGACCCAATTGGGTGACCGACCCAGTCTGCCCAAAACGGTTGACTGGGGGTCGGTCCCGAAATAGGCCACTGACCACACGATAGAACCGTGGCGTAAAATAGAGCAAGTGACCTACAGTTGCCGTTCGGCCCACAACCATCCGGGATCATTTGGGACTCCAAACGGGCCCCGCAACGCGAGTGGGCTGCCCCGGGAAATGCTCTGTCTACCCTTAGTGCAGTCAGTCATGGGATGCCTTCCCGCACTTGCATGTAGCCTAATTGGCAGTGTGCCAACTCTGTCCAGCCATCAAGCCACACATGGCCCCCATCTGGTGTCCAAACTAGGACCTACCGGATAACCGAGCTACTCAAATGCCTTCTCCTCATATGGGGGGCTTACAAGTAGAGTTAGCTGGTTCCCACGTAGTTACATAAGAGTGGAGCATTGATATCTAATAGTCTGATGTAGAAGACAACATGCACTCAAAAGGCTGGATAAGTGTCGAATCAGTTGATGGAAATGAAATTGACACAGTGACAACAATCATTCAATCATATTGCAAAGTTTCGGCAACATTAAAGAAGCACAAGAGTGGGGAAGATAGTGGGGAAGGAGCAAAGAAAGGAAAGTTGACTATGGTTCAAGCATCAAGTGGTAGCAAAGAAGGGGCAAAGAAAGGAAAGCTAACTATAATTGATGTACGAGAGGAAAGAACAACTCCAGAGGGTATGCTAGCAGTTGTGGAAAGAAGCAGTGGTAGTGAATTGGAGCCAAGTGGAAAGGTCATAGGGAAAAAAGGGCAAAAGAGACCATCAGGCTTGGTGGAATATGAAAAATACTACCCATTCGGGTTGCATGCAACATTTCCAATTCCAGCTGCAAAATGTCAAAAAGCTCCTCCAAGCTTTGTATATAGAGGGTTGAACAAAGAGCATGTGGAGAAGCTTACTGGCAGACTTCGGTTATAAATCTAGGCCTCCTACCGCTATAGCGGATTTAATGCCTTTCAATCCTGAAACAAAGTAGCCTCTAGAAAGGGTAGATAAAAAGGATCTAACCAAGTGCCACTACTCGATACTATCTGGACAACATTCAATATATGCTGCTAAAATATTCATATCTAATGATGATAATAGCACGGCCCAAAGAAAGAACTACTACCGCTTGTAGTGAATTGTCCTGCATGCTTTTGTGTGGAGATATCAAAGGTGGCAAACCTGGAGTCTCAAAATATCTTGAGGCAATCTACATACATTGATATACTTAAGCAGGTGAGGGGACAATGGATTCTCTTTAACAAACCCAAGAAAGCACAACAAGGGCTTGGAAAAGGACATCCAGATTGTGAGAATTGGGATGTAAGTACATAATTCAATTATGAATCATTTTTTACAAGTCAGTTTTCTTAATTATCGCATTCTAATGGATTCATATATTTTGCAGGCTTTCATTGACACTGGCAATGTAACATTGGGCAATAGCTTTGCCACGAAGGATGTATATATGATCATCACAAGCGATGCCATTTATGATGGTTGGATCTCCATCCTTGAGGATTACATTGCAGGAAAATATTCACAAGATGGAAAATGCCATAGGCAACAACCCACAGTCTCAATGTTTAGATGCTTGTGTGGATTGAGTGATGATCAAATTGGTCAAATTCAAAATGACATTAAGGAAGGTAGAGTAGTCATAGCTAAAACAAAGACTGATGCCATGATTCTTGATATTGAAGGACGCACTATGCAGATCAAGAGAGATGCTGCACTACAAGAACTTTATATGTTTATATCTACAAAACGGCCTTCTTTAATGTTAAAAATTTGAGATGAGTGCAGATTACATTTTAAAATTAGTCCAGAATTGTATCATCAGATTCGTGGTTGCTCTGACTCATGGTTAAAAGTGACGCTTCAATAGGGCAAGGAAACTCCACCATTGCCTGATACTGCAAAGGGGTATCTGAGGTGGATTATGGGACAAAGTGAAGGTGCAAGTCATGGACCAAATTCCACCCAACCTTGGAGGTTCTACACAGTCGGTTCAAACGTGGAGGGAATGGAATTTATACATAATGTGTACCAAGAGCCAATGGCAGTAGGGGTTGTTTTTTTGGATGTAATGTATGGACCAAGCAGAAGCAAAAATCGGAATGAGGATCGCTTTGAGTGTTTGTTGAAAAGCTTGATGACAATCGCTTCTCCCCAGTGCAACTCCTTCTTGTGGTCTTCTTGACCATGGATCATGTATCATGTTGGAAGAATGCATTAAATAAGACATGTGGACAATATAAAATACACTTTGGTTACCTTAATTTTGAAACTGTAGATGTATTTGTCACTAGATCTATGGATGGCTTAATTGCATGTGTACTACACAACAACACAAAGCACCCACAAACATGCACACAGACGCATTTCCTTAACTAAAAAAAAAGTCTATTTGCACGTCTACAAACTCGCGTTTATAGGTGCGTCTAAATATGTAACAGACAGATGTGCCTATAGATGTGACTATAGATGCACTTTTAGACGTTCTGTAGAAATTAAAAAAAAAGAAAGACGTGTACATAGACGCACTTATAGACACTCTACATAATCTTTTTTTTAATAAAAGAAGAATTTTGTGTGGTTGAACAGAATGCTGTGTATGTTGTGTATGCTATGTGGTTACAAGAATCCCATTTCCACATTGTGCAATTCAATTCTTATAGCCAACCGCATTTTAATTAGCGTAGGTATCCCAATCACCCCAATGTTTAGTTCACAGATAAATGGGCCAAGTCAAATATTGTTATGATACTTGCCAATAAAAGATCTTCGCTTTAAGAGGTAGGCACTAGCCGAGATTGCCAGGATAGAGGGAGGTCAACCACGAAGGGGCTGACCCCACACCACTCACAAGCATGAGTGGAAGAAAGCAATGAAGGCAACGAAGGTGGACCCCAATCTGCAGCACGTGGAGGCAAGAAGGATCCAAATGGAGCAATATGGAAACGTGCATTTTGGAGCAGGGGGTGTTGAATCATGGGAGGCCTAATTTATAAGTATAGATCTCAAATTATATTGTGTTTATGTGGTTTATGAGGAGGTTGTTTCTTTGTACTAACCCCTCTGCAAATTGTGTCATATCTTGCAGCTTGATATCATGGGCAGGTACCCTACTCCTGTCGAGACAGCCTACCACTACCACCATCGCAGAGGAGATACATGGAGGCACTTCTATGATGACGGGTTGATTACTGAGGAGTAGTATATCTAGGCTATTGGAGCACCCCCCGGGTATTTAAAAGTAAATAAATAATGTCAATATTATAAATAAAGATTTGATTTTTTATACATTGATACATGTTGTCCCTTGCAGGGCCCTAGGGCTAATGAGGAGGAAGAAGATGAGGAAGAAGGGAGCGAGGATGCAAAGAACTTAAATTAGTTGTAGAAGTAGTGCTAGCTACTCTTTTTTGTACTTGAAGCCATTGGCTTGGCTTCGTGCCTCTCTTGTATATACACTCTTATTTTTTTGTACTTGAAGTCACAGAATGTGGCTTGGCTTCATGCTATATGTACATACAAGCACTTTTTGGGCTATGAATTAATATACACTCCTTTTTTTTTTTGGATTTTAATTTCCTTGTGCAACGTTCTATCAATGAATGCCTTGTGAACTAAACGTTTTGGAGTTGTAATGTTTTAGTTAGAATTGTAATCGTCGGCTATAGACGTGCTTGGAATTAGAGCGCATAGCAACGAGGATCTCATCAGCCAACTTTTCTGGCTGGTCTTTGTAGTGAATCAAGCAATCTCTGTAGTTGTTAGCAATTACAAAGCGCATGAAGGCCATGCCATGATGTTCTTCCCCCATGTATCCATCAAGATGCCTCCTATATGAGTGATGTCATAGAAGATCGTACCATCACCCTCTGGCATGTTTGCATCATCTGAATCATCGCTGCCCCCACCATTACCCCCCCCAAAGCACTACTGCACTGTCGTGTCGAGCTAGTATGCTGGCCACTCACTTGAGAAGCGGCTCTCAATTGCACGGGAGTATGTCAACGGCTCTGTGAGGTAGAAGCGCCTCCTAGCTGTAGCTTGTTGGGCTGTTTCAACTCCACTAGGGTAATCTCAGCTGGTGTGGGATTAGGGTGGTTTGGAGTCTGTACTGCCGACTCCTGGGGGGTGTTTAGAGTACCCATCATGTATGTGGAGTGGGAGGGTGCCCCAAAATGTTATATAACTCCTGCAAGATGGCATCCTGAAGATCAAGTGAGGCTGAAGAGCTTCTTGTCCACATGATGAACTAAAGAAAAGAAAAGAAGAAGATTACCATCGAGCATGCCCTCTTTCCATCATGCATGCCCTCTTTCCATCATGCACAAGAAAAAATAGAGTGACAGCCTTAGGGGGGTCACTATGTATGAACCCTCTATATCACGTGCATTCAAGGCCTATTTATTAAAGTCCCTTATCTGTAATTTTTTCATTAATAAAATGTACCCTTTTCTATACAAATCTGTA
Organism: Dipteris shenzhenensis; assembly: GCF_047967505.1. NCBI lineage: Eukaryota > Viridiplantae > Streptophyta > Polypodiopsida > Gleicheniales > Dipteridaceae > Dipteris > Dipteris shenzhenensis. Next base: position 14,475,540 of record NC_141600.1, read on the forward strand.
AATTTTTTCCAAAACTATTTTAAATTGTCCCTTCTGTATATTTATTTCTTTAAATTTTAGAAATAAAAAATATCCTTCTGTTGAACTGACATGATAGGGTGACATATGATGAGTGACCCCCCCGAGGTGATAGCCTAGCATTGAGCAAGCATTTATAGACTCCTGCATTCTTTGAATTAGAGTGACAGAAGTCTATATCTACTTGCTCAATGTCAGGCTATTGAAGCTTCACATGGGAAAAAGAAGAAGAAAAGAGAGGAGAAAAGAGAGGAAAAGAGACAGGAAAAGAGAAGGAAAGAGAGGAGAAAAGAGAGGAAAAGATAGGAAAATAGAGAGGAAAAGAAAGAGAGAAAAAGAGAGGATAAAAGAGATTAAAAGAGATTTAAAGGAGAAAAGAGAGGAAAAGAGATGAAAAGAGAGAAAAAAAGAGAAAGGGAAACGAGAAAAAGTGAGAATAAAAGAGAGAAAAAGAGAGAAGGAAAGAGAGGAGGAAAGAGATGAGAAAAAAGAGAGAAAAAGAGAGGAGATAAGAGAGAAAAAGAGAGGAGAAAAGATAGGAAAAGAGACGAAAAGAGAGAAAAAGTGAGGATAAAAAAGAGAAAAAGAGAGAAGGAAAGAGATGAGAAAATAGAGGAAAATAGAGGAAAAGAGAGGAGAAAAAATACAGGATATAAGAGATAAAAAGAGAGGAGGAAAGAGGTGGAAAGGAGAAAAGAGAGGAAAAGAGATGAGAAAAAAGAGAGAAAAAGAGAGGAGATAAGAGAGGAAAAGAGACAAAAAGAGAGGAGAAAAGAGAGGAGAAAAAAGAGAGAAAAAGAGAGGAGATAAGAGAGAAACAGAGAGCAAAAAAGAGGAGGAAAGAGAGGTGAAAATAGAGGAAAGGAGAGGGGAAAAGTGAGGAACAAAGAGGAGAAAAAAGACTGAAAAAGAATGCTCCATCATGCATGGCACCCTCTTTCTTTATCCTGCCCTCATGCTTCAATCCACTTTTCCTCTTTCTTGGACCCGCCCTCATGCAATCACTTATTTCCATCATTCATGCAATCCCTTATTTGCTCATGAATGCTTAAGGGAAAGAGAAGGGGAAGGGGAAGGGGAGGGGGAAAGGGAAGAATACATAGGAAAAGCTGTTGTAGTGCATCTACAAGCGTGGCCATCTATTTTCCCAAAAATTAGACATGCTATTTGACGCATCTATAGATGCACTCCCACAGATGCCTTTTTAAAAGAAGCTGAAAAGGACATGTTCTTGACCCCAAAAAGAACAACACTAGTACCAAAAACATCCCTTCCCTGCATATGACAAAGGACGAATCCAAAGAGAGAAACTTCCAAAGAAGACCAACCGCCAAGAGACTTACCTTCGATAGTCCTTCTTCAAAGCTGCTTCTCTTTCTTCTCTTCCTTGTTCACCCTCTTGTCTTGTATGCTTGGGGATGACTGTGTAAGCCTGCAGATGAGTGTGGGTGCTTGAAGATAAGTGTGGATGCTTGGAGCTATGCTCAGGGGGGTCACTCATCATATGTAACCCTATCACGTGAGTTCAACAAAAGGATATTTTTTATTTCTAAAATTTACAGAAATAAATATACATAAGGGACTATTTAACATAGTTTTGGAAAAAATTTACAGATTTGTATAGAAAAGGGGTACATTTTATTAATGAGAAATTTACACAGATAAGGGATTTTAGAAATATTCCTTGAACGCACGTGGTATAGAGGGTTTATACATAGTGACCCCCCTGAGGAGCTATGTTTGTTAATAGGAAAGCAAGCCGCATGACACAAAGTATGTGAAGGCAAGCAAGCACGCTAAAAGTAGGTTTGAAAATCAACTCGTAGTCTCCGTATCTAAAAGCACGTCTAAACATGCATCTAAAAGCACGTCTAAAAGTGCATCTAAATGCGCGTCTATTAGCACGGCTACAGTATGCTTTAGATGCACCTATAGATGTGTTCCATAGTACCAACACGGTGTTAGACGTGCTTTTAGATGCTACACAGAGTTTTGACATTTACAACTCATGCAAGAACACATTTTATGGGTTGTTTATCTGTACGATGTCTTCATCTTCAACAAGTAGCTCCAGTGAGGATGAATCCCTCTGTATCCACCATCATGAAATTTGGTTGGAGCAAAAAATCAAATGTATGTGTGATTGATGTCGAGGAAACATGTATCATGGACACAGAATTACACTCTCAATCATGTCTCAAAGTATGGAGAATGGGATGTGACTGTAAACATGGTAAGTGTTAATGAGTTAAGGTTGATTGAGATACCTATGGGTGTTAATGTGTTTGATATATGATCCTTTTTTAATTTGATACAGGATGCAGTGCTACACCCGCATATGTTGCCCTAAGCTCGTTGAGGAGGTGAAGCATCGGCGATATGAGGTGGGATCTTCACGAGGGACCATTACGGATGCATGCAGTGATGGTAATAGTAGCCCTCCACCATTACCTCATGAGGCCGTGGAGGAGGAGGTGTTTGATGATATGGTGTGGGATTTATATATCCATAAGTCCTCAGGTAGGGATGATAGCATGGACTAGGACGATCTTTTTACTGCAACATCAACTCCACTATTTGAGGGGTGGACATTCTCTATTCTATGTGCCTCCCTTGAGCTACTAAACTTGCAGACCAGAGTAATGCAAGTTTAATGAATGCATTACTCAAGTAAGCTTTAAAGTCTTTTTTGCAAACATAATGAATTATGCTAGTGGGTCAATTACTCGAATGCTTTTTCTCATTTATGGTCTTCACGTGCATGCTATTGTGTAAAATGCTTCCAAGGGAGAATAAATTACCAACCTCAAGAGATATGGCAAGGCAACATGTGGCCTCTCTTGCAAGATTAGATTACAAGTGCATCCATGCATGCGTCAACGATGGTGTTCTGTGAGTGTTCTGTTTCGTGGACCATATAAGGCGGATGCAAGAGAGTGTCCTACTTGTGGAGAGGCAAGATATAGACCAGATCTCAAAACTTTGGATGTGCCTCATAAGGTTCTGTGACATTTTCCCATAATCCCTCACATCCAACATATGTTCAAGTGCAAATCCATTGCAGAGCTCATGTCATGGAATTCCTCCCATCGATCAACCGATGGCAAGTGGAGAACTCCCGCAGACACTCCTACGTGGAAGAAGACACATGGCCAAGCTTCAAGGAAGAACCTAGGAACTTGAGACTTGGATTGGGTATGGACGGTGCAAACCCATTTGATCTCAAAAGCACCTCTTACAATGTATGGCCAGTGATATTGGTGAATTATAATCTTCCACTCTCTATGGCAATTAAGAAAGGACATGTTATGTTATCCCTTCTAATTCCAAGGAAACATAAAGTAAAAAATACTGATGTTTATTTGGAGCCTTTGATTGATGAGCTAGAGATACTTTGGAGAGGTATCGAGGTGCATGAGTAGGCCTCCCTCGTCATGAGACTTCAACTACAAAGCAGTCTTGATGTGGACAATGCATAACATCCAATGCTATGGTGAGTGTTCAAGTAAGCATTGAACTTTTTATTATGAGTAGGCAATCGATGTGGCACCCTGAACCCACCTTGAACTCTTAATTGCATCTATTGTTCAGGTCTCACTACGTCGGATTACTATGCATGTCTTGTTTGTGGTCCTTTTCTAGTTGCCTCACGGGCAAATGCATTGAATAAGGTCATCTATGAGAATCACCATCGATTTCTTGCACCTGATCATCCTAGATATGTTGTCCCTTGGAATGAAGTCGCCCCACAGTCACTCGCTGCAAGAGATTGGATGAGAATTTGGACTTGGCATGAGCTGGTAAGGGTTTGTAACTATTATGTGCTATATTGAATGGAAATAAAGATTGCATGCTAACACCAGCTTTTGTTTAGATACTCCATCTTTTATCGACTACCATATTGGTCCCACCTCAAGATCAATCACCTGCTTGATCCCATGCATATCTTCAATAATGTGGCATCTACCATTTGGGAACATTTGAATGGGACAGGAGATTCCACAGGCGTAAGAGAGGCCAAATGGGCATGTCTTTTTACCTCGTGCACCATGGAGGTTATAAAAGCTAGATATGGTGGCGGTGAAACAAGCTATCACTACAATTCGTCCCATTGGATGCATGAGGTGTTTGAAGGGAGCCTTCACAAAGAGCAAGAAAAGAGGTGTAGAGCAATTATATGGCTTGAAATCTCATGATTTTCACAAGATGCTCCAATTATTTTATGTGCATAATATCTTTTTCCTTCCAAATTTGTGAATGAATTAGAAGCAACTAATCAACGATTCCTCGTGCGTTCAGTTCATACTATCTACTAGCATTTCTCATAGTGCATCGAAGGACCTGAAGGATTGTATTTACAAGATGGGCGAGCTTGTGAGGTACTTTACAGGATACAAAATGTGAAGCATATCAATGCTCCATGCAAGGTGTTCATATTGCTAATATGGTGTACTTTTTACTTTCTAGGTATGTGAGCTTAAAGGAAATAGATCCCACCATGCTTGAGAATGCTCGAGTTATGTCAGTGGAGGTGGTTTGTTTAGTGGAGGAGACATTTCCACATTCTATCCTCACAAGCCAACTACATCTCATAGTGAATTTGGTGGATGAGATTGCTATATGTGGTACTATACATGCATGATGGTTGCTCTTCCTCGAGCGCTTCATGAAGACCTTGAAGGGTCTCATGAGACAAAATGCAAGGCCCGAAGGTAGCATGGCTGAGTGTTGGTTGGTACAAGAGTCACTTGTATATATTTTTGAGTTTCTTGTTGATGTGGATAGCTCTCTCCCATGACTATGGAAAGATGATGAAGACCTAAGGATGACCTCTATTGTGCCTCCAGGGAAAGGACAGAGCAAAGTAACAATGTTGACTCTTTCCCACAGCTATCATAGAGGAAGAGCAGGGTATTCTCAGTATATGCAGGGTTCCGAGGCTTTTTGTCACCTACACATATATCGGGGTTGTCGTTTGTAGTATACGTGTAGCTTAGGACCTCGAGTTGTGTTCCGGTGAGAGATGTAGGCTTAAGTGTGGTAAGCAAACATAGTGCATGCATGTCTAAAAGGAACATGTATCATCATGGTTGAGGTAATGAATGTTGGGATATCTCAAGGTGTATGCCCCAGGCACACCTTGGGTTATATGTGTGTGTGCTAGAGGCACAGTTAGGTGCCCATAAGCACTGTTAGGTGGTAGATGCTACATAGGATGATTGAGAGATTCTAGGAGCTGATGGAGGAGATGATTGTGGAGCTCAGAGGTCATCAGTGATGTCAGTGATCATGTAAGAGGTGCCTACATAAGGACCTCACCTTTCTTCATTCCATAATCAAGCATTCTCATTTTGTGTTCACTTCATGCTTTCCCTTTAGTTGCTCAACATGGTATCAGAGCCCTATGATCCTCCTTGAGCCCATTTGTGCCACATCATCTTCTTCTTCTCCATCTTCTTCTTCTTCTTCATCTTCACCATTTCTTCCCCTTCTCCTGAAACTTGCTAGAGCTTGTTCTCCCTCGTCGCTTCACCATTCTCCAAGTCCTTTTGGCTGGAGATACCCCTTGTTGGGCAAACTTTCACCTACAAGGAATTGCAGAAAGGTCGTCGCTGCTGGTCGCCATTTCTCAAAAATCATCGAAACTCTCTTCTGCATATTCTCTGTTTTTGCTCCACCTTTCTCTAATTCCTTTTAGGGGAAGCTTCTCCATACCTTGGGCTATCTTGTGTTGAAATTTGAGTAGCAATGGGGAGAAAACATGAAAAAACGAGTCGATCTTCAAGCTGCTAGCTATGGCGATGTGACATGGAATTGCACCTCTCCTCATCAGTGGCTCTTCTCTGGTATATGAGCTTTATTTCTACCTAGAAAGCCCTATTTTCTTTGCTTTGAAGAAGGAGATACAAGCCTTCCAAGTTCAGGCCTCTGTTTTGGACAGTTTTGACAAGGTTGTGAGTATAATGCTACATTAGATGCTACTTTAGCATTTCTGATGTTTTAAAGTGTTGAATAGCATCAGTATAACTGTGGCTATAACTTTGCTTTAAGTTACTATACCTGGATTTGTCTGGAATGCTTTCATTTAGCCACTTCTATGAAGCATGGAAGATGAAGCATTATTTCCATTATGATTTTTAGTATGCAATTTGGTCACAAGTCCTTGCTACATTACATGCTTATACTTTGAAGCTTTTCACATTTTTTTTCTAGCCTTGTAAGAGAGTAGATACTGCCCATTCTGGGTTAGACCCTCTCATGGCTACCATCTTGAATATGGATAAGTTCAATGGTAAAGGCTTTCACACATGGCAAATGAAGGTTAAGTTTACATTCATGAGGGAAATCCTCTGGGGGCTTGTCAAACCGGCTTCAACTTCTTCTTCAACAGCTTCTAATGCTAGGGAATTCTTAGCTCCGACACGCCCGGCAAGAGATCTTGCTAGAGAGGAGAAAGCCTATGGCATCATTGCTCTTGCCTTAGGAGATGACAACATTCATCACATCTCTGACTTAGAGTCTCCTTCAGAAGCTTGGCAGAAGCTTGACATTATTTTTGGTGCTAGCTCTCACATCTCAAAATTGTCACTTAAGATTGCTTTCTTTGAATTGAAGATGGTTAGTGGCACTCCTCTGGCTGCCCATGTCGATCTTATGCAAAGTCTCATGACTCAACTTGCTTCTATCAACTCTCCAATCACTACAGATGATGCAATGGTAGTATTGCTCAAAAGTATGCCTGAAGATTATGATCATATTGTTACCACTTTGAAAAATCTTCCTAATCCTAATCTTGAAGGTCTTTTTTCTGCTCTTCAAGAAGAAGAAAGGCACATGGAACTCCGGAGAGGCAATGACACAGCATACCAGAGAGGCAATGACACATCCTATGCCATAAAATTTCAAAAGGGCAAGTTTTTACCTTGCAAACATTGTGGGAAGACAAATCACCTCTCAAAAGACTGCTTCAAGATCAATCCATGCAAACACTGTGGCAAAAACAATCACCATGAAAAGTATTGTAGAGCCAAAAAGGAAGCAAATACAAAGTCAGAAACTGCCAATCTACTTTCATTTGATGAGTCTCCACATGATGAAGATTATGGTTTTTGAACCATCTCCATATATGCTCCAGATCTCTCTTTTTATGTTGAGTCAAGGTACTCAGCTTGGATAGTCCTCCAAAATGAATGAAATAAACTATTGTGTTCTTTGTAAACACCTCTGGTCACCATATGATGTAGGCCATGTGTATGTGTTTTGCTCCATGGTACCTCCTGCAAACATTGTGTGCATGTACATGCAGGGGAGATAACCATTGGAAGGTCTTATGTATCCCTTTTGTTTACCTCACACACTTGGGAACCCTTGCTAGCATGAGATCCTAGCCATATATTAATCCTTGACCACCATGAGATGGCATGAGAAACTATGAGACTAGATAAATCCTTGACATAGCCTGAGGCATTCCCTTGAGGGGGGGTTTGTTGGGATATCTCAAGGTGTATGCCCTAGGCACACCTTGGGTTTTATGTGTGTGTGCTAGAGGCACAGTTAGGTGCCCATAAGCACTGTTAGGTGGTAGATGCCACATAGGATGATTGAGAGATTGTAGGAGCTTATTGAGGAGATGATTGTGGAGCTTAGAGGTCATCAGTGATGTCAGTGATCATGTAAGAGGTGCCTACATAAGGACCTCACCTTTCTTCATTCCATAATCAAGCATTCTCATTTTGTGTTCACTTCATGCTTTCCCTCTAGTTCCTCAACAATGAAGACTTTCATCTTCATTGGGGGTTGCAAGGTTTAAGAGGAGTTTAAGGGTTAGAAGGAGGTTCCAAGGTTTAGAAGGAGGTCCAAGGTTTAGAAGGAGGTTCCAAGGTTTAGAAGGGGGTTCCAGAGTTTAGAAGAGGTTCCAAGTTTTAAAGTAGAGTACATTGTGGAGAACTCCTCTCCCTTGTAGATCATGGAGATTAAGGGTTGAGAAGCTAACGGTTTAGGGAGAGCATAGGAGTGGGAGAGGAAGAAGGTATAAGAGCATGGGGGAAAGAAGAGAGAGGAGGGAGGAGGAGGAGGAGGAGGAGGAGGAGGAGGGAGGAGGAGAAGGGAGGAGGAGGAGGAGGAGGAGGAGAGGGAGAAGATGGGTTGCAAGGTTGGAGGAGAGGGGAGGCGGAGTTGCAAGGTTAGGACATGCTTTTCGACATGAAGTGTAAGGAAGCATGGACACTTAAGACAATTGCTTGGAATACCAAAGTAGAACTCAACACAATGCCCCAAAGAGTGCAGCCTTCATTCCATTATGGGGTATTTATACAAGTTGGAGAGCTTCTCTCTCTGCATGTAGGAATTGTAAGACATTCTCTCTCTACATGTAGAACTCGCATGTAGGAGTTGCATTCAGAACTCGCATGTAGGAGTCGTATGTAAAACTTGCACGTAGGAGTTGCATGTAGAAGTTGCATGTAGGAGTTGCATGTAGAACTCGCATGGCATGTAGGAGTTGCATGTAGGAGTTGCATGTAGAACTCACATATAGAACTCGCATGTAGAACTCGCATGTACAACTCGCATGTACGAGTTGCATGTAGGAATTGCATGTAGAAGTTGCATGTAGGAATTGCATGTAGGAATCGTATGTTGAACTTGCATGTAGAACATGCAAGTTGGATTTCTAAGAGGGATTATTTCTAGCCTTATGCAAGTACAAGCGGAGCTTTGCCGCTACTCTACACACACATTCTGTTCTACCTAAGTCCATGTTGGCACAGAGACAACATACTCCCGGATCCATTTTATTACCCGTCCTCGGGTTATGACTTATTGCAAGCACATACCTGGATTGCCATGCCTTTAGTCCAGTGGTTGTGGAACTTGTCGTGCCAGTCGATCTTGCTGTAAAGCGTTGGCACCATACAAATTTTTCTCAATTTCCAGGTAGCCTATATCCACCATTTATTCGAACAAAGATATGTGGCATGCTTCTAAGAAGATCACTCTTTGATAGAGTCGGCTTGTAATCTGAGCATCAACCCACTCATTGGGATTGAAACTGAGTGGAGGAAAATGGGTATTGAGGTAACATGGCACCTCCAGAATGAATTCCAATGTTTTACAAAATATAGCACTTAGGCGAAGGAAGTGATCAATGTTGCCGTGCATTATTTGCTCATGCTCCTGAAGTGCTCGGATCATTGTGCCTTGGATATTCCATTCTACACTAGAGTATGGTTCGATCATTGGCCAATTAATGGTTCAATCTTCATCCAAAGTGTGTATGTTGGCTTCCCATTTTTTACGTCGTGGATTTGCATAGAACTTGGGATGGGTTTTGAGACATGGAGGTGCACGTAGGTACTCCTTCAAGAAGATTACATCAAAGAGCTTGGGACGGCGCCAATCAGGTTGTGGATCCAGCTTGCTTATCCAGCCTTCACTAATTTGACGCTGACGAAGGTTGGTAGGAAAATTGCCATCCACCTCGAGTTTTCATATCAGGATATTTGCTCCAAAATTCCTTGATGGGGTTACTGGGAAGTGGTATCTCATCAAAATTATACCCATCATTGGAACTTGGCATGGGAGTACAAATTGGATTATCCGGATCCTGATATTCAAAATCAAATATTGTGTCATTTTTTGCTGATGGAAGCACAAGTAGTGTTGGAGGTGATGACGGGGTAGGGAGAGAATCTAGGGACATGGGGGAGAAATATGGAGGAGTGTTGGTAGCGAAAGGGGAGCAGAGGGGAGGGGGGGAAGAACTGGGCAAATGGTTTGATCAGCTTGGTAATCCTCAAGGGTAGGATTAGCAAGGGAGGGGAAGAAGCTAGGTGTGAGGGGCTTGTAAGTTTGTGATTATTGGGTTAGTTGAAAATGGTGAGAACTCGGTGAGAAGCATGAGCAAAGAGATGATGGAGGGAATAGATGTTAGGATGGAGCTCAAGGAAGGTTAAGAGGGTGGTAGTAGCAAGGGTAAGTGAGGTTATGAGGTTGGTAGAAAGAGTGGTTAGATATGGGAAGTTGGATGTGAGATAGGCCCTGTCATCTTTCGACACTTCTTTTTGCTAGTGCGATGGGATCATCAACTGCATGGGTGGGATGTCAGTTATGTCATGCCTTGCAGATAATAATGATGGCCTTTGTAGCAATGGCAACAGACCTGCAATAACCCTGAGGGGAGGACTACCCATGAGGCATACATATGCAATGAAAGCATCTGCCCTGAGTGCTATAAACCCGGCATGTGTAGATAGGTAGAAGATATTTTTCTCATCTTCGGACAAGTCTTGGCAAATTATGCACATGGTTTTGGTCCCTATGGAACGTTCCCATTTGATTGTTGGATGAGCAAATATGATCCTAATTTGGAGTTGCTTCCTGCATTGGATAAGCACGCATGCGTTGAGGTGATCTTCCACTTATAGAGCAGTTGTTGCTTGTATTGCTGCTGTCAGCTGTGTTTGACTTTGGTGGAGGTTCAAGGTTACATCCCTCATTGCCTTCTCTTGAGCTTGGAGAGCTTGGTTCATGCGCACTTCTTCTACCTCCTTCTCATCTATCTGCGCCGGAAGTGCCTTGACCTCTATGGCAATTGCCTAGAATTGGTCTTCGATTTTTGTTGTAGTCTGTCTATCCAATTCTCTTGCATATTCTTCCTTGGCCAAACTAGTGAATAGTTCTTACATTTGGATCATTCGGCTAGCTTGATGTTGGAGAATGATAGACGATGATGAGGTCTGGCAATACTACTGATACAAGTGGTGCCCATGTAGCCATCCTGATGATTTTGTAGTACTTGGGGGAGGTTGTTCCAATGGTATTTCAGTCCCTTGTGTGCAATAGTCATGTTGTTGATCTGGCACTAGCTCCCCTTGTGGCTCATCGACTGGCATGGCGTCGATGGGCAGTTCTAGTAGTGATGATGTAGCCTCATGCTCTGGTGCCGATCTTTCCTCAGGTGTTGGTGCCGATCTTACCTCGAGCTCTGGTTGCTATTGTTGTTGGAGATATATTGGCTGTAGTTGTGCACCGAGCTGTAGCATCTCATGGGGCAATTCCTCAATCCCGACCTCCAGAATAGGTATATCTTCTAAGGCATCTACACTTATCAATGTGATAGTAGGAGAAGTTGGTGATGGCTCCCATACTGGGTGAGAAGGGTATGTCCAACTCCTCAATTGGTTTTGGTGACTGGGGTAAAGTCATTTCTCTTTCTTGTAGTTCTTTTTTGATGATTATAGCCAATAAGTGTGGAATTTTACATTTTTGGCCTGAGGAACCATTTAGTTTCTTTGTAAAGAAGATGACTAAGTGCTGGACCCAGTCTTGTTTTAGCTTCCTACTCAGCAAAACAAATGTGCGGAGTGGAAGGGATCGATTCTTGCCGCACTTAACCCCCAACATTGTGGATGTGTTGCTTCCTTGAGGCGATGGTTAAGGATTGTGCGAAGCAATATGCCGTACCTATGGAACAGTGTGCCCTTGGTGAGAAGAGACTGTACTTCAAGAAACTTTACATCAATAGGCCGTGTAGGGTATTTGGCACCGTGTGTTGGTAGAAAGCCCTTTGAATGACTATACTATCGAGGATAATGTTTAGTGGGCTCTGATGTACAGTGATTGTACCATACTTGCCAACCTTTGCATTGCTGGAGTGGTAAGAATGGAGAAAGTCCCTGATGTATGTGGTCATTGTAGGACTGTCCTCCAAGGATTTTAGGCTCTCATCCGAACTGCCTAGACCCCTTTCAAGCTCTAAGTAAGATGTTGCTTCTTGGGAAAGAGCATAAGTCGATGTGGGTGGCGAAACAAGTTTCAGTGAGACTGGGCCCCATCAATGGTTGTGTAGGCTGGTGTTCTTCTTGGTCATGCACTGAATCCTCTTTGGAGCTATCGCTCTGGACCACAGATGCCTATGGTCATCGTGGTTGAGAGGATGTAGATGGCTACAAACTCTGGAGGGGGTCTCGTGGTTGAGGTGGTGGGCTCTTTCTATGCATCCTCTTTACTAGCGGCATCTTTTCTAAACTTGCATCCATGTGCATGTGGTGTACCATTGATCATTAGATTGGTTGGCATGCAAGTATGACCTTTCTATGTGTTTGTGGGAGATCTTTTTGTTATACATGCTTTGAGAGTGTGGAATGAAAGTGTGTGGTACAATTATTCATGCAATCATCTATGTGTCTAAGCGAAAGCGTGTGAGTGCACGTGACCTTAGTGAAGTAGGGACTAACTATATGCTTTTTTTGTTGCTGGGATTTTCATAGGGTAGCTAGAACTCAGGCATCACTTCTAAGCCCTAGATAACTACAGTCAAACAATATAAAGTCCAAACACCTAAATAGTCGAATAAATGATCAAGTGTTGAAGCTTAAACTATTACCTTTTGCGATAAGCTGCAACCGCACCAAAATCCAAACAATGATCACATGGTGAAGCATAAAAAAATATTCTATAATGTAACATAAAATGCAATCAAAAGCCAAAAGAGTGACCAAAGTGTCAAAGACTAGTTATATTGCAAAATCTATAGCTTAGAAAACAATAGTAAAAGATGAATACAAGACTTGCGTGGGTCACTCATAAATATGTAATCATAGTACGTGGGTTCAACAGAAGGGATTTTAAATCCAACTTTTTTGGACATATTTACATACAGAAGGGTGCCATTTAAAGGGGGTGTTCATAGATTGAATAGAAAAAGGGTGTGTTTTATTCATGAAAAAATCATAAATAAGGGAGTTTTGAATAAGGCTTTGAATGCCATTTAATCCTATTACCCATCTAAGGGTCATGAAAAACACATACAATTGAATGATACCAAGCTAGTTTTTGAACAAGAGGCGGGATCCCTTATAATGAAATTGTAAGTTGAGTATATTGACGAGATGTCAAAATGCATACTTGCTTATCTAAGTGCACCTATAGCCAAGTGATATGACCCAATGCAGAGAGATAAGCCTCTAGACAAATGCATGGCCCAAAAGGTGACTCAAATATTACATGACAAATCAAGTGATTGCCGTACTGTCCCAAAAGGAAAAAAAAGAGAGCACGTTGATATCTAATAACTATCTTATAATATCAAGAAAAAAATGGTATGACATTCACAAATTATTTCAAAATACAACCCTATATCAAACATGACCAAGAGAAAGCAGAAACATAACCAACTTTAAAGATCTTGCACAAGTGAAGTGCCACACAATGTGCTAGCGATGCTTTGTTAGCATATCAATCCTTTTACTTTGACTACATCAAACATGACCAAAGAAAACTGAAGTCCACTTGGAGAGAAAGACAGAGATGGGGAAAAACATGAGAGGAAAAAATGCTCCTTCAAATCTAGCCTCAACTCAATGTACTCTCGACGTGACTTCACCTTCTTTGCATGGATTTGATGTTGACCACTTCGACAAAGACATCTAGTATCCTGAAGGTGATATTGCTCATGGTGAGCTTGCTCACTTCTCACCACTGAAAGACACAAAATTTTCTCCCTTTGTAGAGCATGAGCAAAGAAGATCTGGCACTTTGGTCCCCCAATCTCCAACCTTGGGTAGTGGATTTCCCAAACCGTCATCAAGGCCCTCATATGAAGGCATTCTCCAAGAATTCCTAGGAGGTCTCTTCACCCCCCCATTCATGCATTGTGCTACTAGCTCTTCCAGCAAAGGTGAACGTGATGGAGCAAGTAGCACCTTCAATCAAACAACCTCCCCTAATGGAGAGAACTGGGGAACATCAAGAGAACCAAGAGGAGGTACAGACAATAGTCGAAGGACATGCCATATTGATGTAGATGCTTCAAGTGAGAGGTGGGTAACAAGTTTGAAGAAAGGGAATGTGCAGTCACCCTCCAAGAGCCCCTATTCCCAATTCATAGACGGGCATAGAACAACAAGAGATGCAAGAGACAGAGCACCCTCTCCCAATACTCACTCCGATGAGTGCACAAATGGAGATACCAAGACATTAGCAGATGTAAGCGGAGGGACTAGGCCATCAATCAACAAAGGAGAAGCTGAACGTCATGTACCAGAAGACCCATGACAATATCAATAGGAGAATCAATAGTTTGAAGTTGAGGAGAAACCACCTTTTAAAGGTAAACTGGCTGCATTTCTTAATGAATATAGATTAGAGAAATCCATAGAGTGGTTGGAATCTCATGCTCTAATAGGATATCTCCTAGGACCTAGACCTCCAGTCGCCTTCCTTGAGGAGTGGCTTAGAAATAATTGGATAAGAAAAGTATTGGGGGTCACCACTGTTAGATTCTTGAGAGGAGGGTTCTTCCTTTTTTTATTTGAGACAGAGGATATGTCTTGGAAGGCCCTTCACCTTGATCTCTGGACCATAAGGCATCAACTTCTTTATTTAGAGTTTTGGTCTTAGGACTTCAATCCTAACAAGGCTAGATCCACTTTTGACCCTGTTTGGGTACAACCCCTGACCTTCATTTCTCTTTGGTTAACCAAGATCCTAACCTTTGCATAATCTTAGGGAAAGTTATAGATGTAGAGAAGGAACAATTCATTAATCCTAGAGTTCACCCCCAAGTGTGTGTCAGGTTAGATGTTGCTAAAGGGAACTCCTAGAGACACTAATAATTGTCCAGTATTTTCCACAACCCTAATGGCATGGAGTACTCGGCTATAAATGTCCTCATCTCAGATGATGATTTAGAGACCATATGGGATTGTAGCAAAAATGCTCCTAAACATGGGTGATGGTCCCTTACATGGTGTCATAAAAATGAAGCCATGAAAGAGAATGCACAATGCATCTGGGAGATGATTTTTGCTGGGAAATTTTGCTCAGAAATTCCCAAATACTTTGCAAAGATGCTATATGCAAAGTGTATGCTTGGGCGTGAAGTGGACTTTGCCTCAAACACTCGAGCATGCGAGGATCCACGTACGCCAAGTGCTAGACCCGTGGTAGTCGTACCTCCACAAGGCGTCGGCAGTCCAGTCTTAGGTGAATATAATATTTAAATATGTCGATCATTTACTTTTGGGTTTTTTTGAAGAATTCCAACCCAACATCAATTGATAAGTTTGTATGTGACTTTATTGAATGTGTGGTCTCTGTCACAAGTGAAGATCTCTATATGAATGTCAAGAGGGAGCTAGACAGGGACCATATGTCGAGCAAGATGTCACATTTATGGCTGCCACTGTACGAGATGCAATAGCAGAGCATCGATGAGTGCTGCAAGAACTTAAGCAGGTGAGAAGCGACAATGAAAGATTGCATGCACTATTATCCCAAACCAATCAGTGGCTTAATATCGACAATGCATATGCAGAGATGTGCATAATAGCAAGCAATTATTCTCAACAAGTGCATGATGCACAAGCCGCCTTGCAACATATTGAAGATGGGGGTGTAGTCTCCACAATCAGTCATGATTTTGTTGGCCTTGCTGTGCGCAAACCATCCACGATACCTAGAACATTACAATACATCATGGACGGGCCATGTTGCCCAATCTACCAAGATCGTTTTGATAGGGCCACAGGATACTATGCCCTCCCTTGTGATCATCGCTTTCACCTTGTCTGTTTGGTGAATACCTTAAAGGTGAGAAGTGCATGTGCGGCATGCAACGCTCCTGTGGTACATGTGACATGCTCGGAATCGGCGCAACATACTCTCCTGATCCAAGGCTACGTTCAATTTAAATGCTAAGGAGAGGAATAATTTTTTATACAAACGTATTTATAATATAAAATTAATATTTGGGCATGTATTGTTATCTATTTGTAGTAAATGTTTTAAAGGTTTGTTTCAAAGGTGTATTGAATTAATATTCCTGTTTACAATGGTGTATTCTCAATTCTGCATAAATTTTTTTTAATTGAAATGTATCTTATTCTCATAAGTGTAATACTTTGTTTTAGTAGTCGATCATCTCCATCATCCAGGGCGATTAGCTTATCGCTAGCATGGTGCTCAGGATAACGATTATTTGCGACTATTTCATCGTGCTATATCGCCATGGGTTGCATATTCTACTCGGTGCTCAGGGAACCCATGTACCAGTCATCGTTGGCGCACGAGTTGGCTAGAGAACATTTTTCGGTGCATTTATTTTGATCCTCATAAAGTCATGTATGAATGTAGCCAATCTTGATAGAATTTTTTATGCATGTAGGCATCTGTTGACTTAGTTTTTTGCTGAGGCAATTTTGTATCGGTATAGCCATATACTCGATACTGTATGAATATTTCCATGTTATGACCTATTTTTTTGATGAGCTCATATCCACGTTGCCAGCTCATTTTTTGTAACAATAATATTTTCAAATGGCGGACACGTAATCTCCAAGTCAAATTATTATTACGAAAAGGCTGGAGTGCTCCATGTTGAATTGTTAAAAATACTTTGTTTGTTTAAAATTGTTGAATTAATTACTGTAGATGCATTGATTGTTAAAAATTATTGAAGTAATTAATGTGGATGCATCGTCTACTCCACTTAAACAAGGTCCACTCGAGGAACTTTAATAAGAGATCACACTTTGTAAATAATAATTTTGTAACATCCTTCATTGCAAATGATAATTTTGTAACATCCTTGAATCAACTTACAAAACTAGGAATTCTTACTATCAGCATAAGAGCAATTGTTGAAGTAATTATTATCAGCATAATTTGAAGTGAAATAAAAATTTAATGTTAGTTTCACCATATTCACCCTTTGCAAAATCAATTAAACCACACGTCAATTCAAAATTAAAAAGGTTATTTACAATGCCTTAAAACAGTAATGTTGGACAACAAGTCCCAAAATGGTAGCAGCAAGAGTTTGTAGGGACCTAATCTCTTAGTCCCTTGCATTTTGAGATTCTTCCATGCACATCACCCAAGAAATGCAACCTCCTTCTTAAGCGAGAGCCAATGTATGTCTAATGACAGATATTACATCTCCACCATCAACCATCTAGCATCGTAACATTATTCTCCACGTTTGCGACAACTTCACCCGCATCTGTAGACTATCACAACAAGACAAAGCACCCACTGACGCGCGCACAGACGCGTTTCATGAACTAAATAAAAAACTTACGGGCGCGTCTATTTGCGTGTCTGGAGACCCGCGTCTAATTGCACATCTATATATCAGACTTACGCGCGTATAGACGCGCTTATAAACGCTTTTATAGATGCATGTATAGACGCAAGTCAAACAGACAGACACGAATATAAACGCGTTTTTAAACGCATTGATAGACGCGCTTTTTTTTTTTTTTTTATTTTACAGAATACTGTGTATGTTGTGTATGCTATATAGTTACAAGAATCCCATATCCACATTCTATAATTCAATTCTTACAGCCAACCGCATTTTAATTACAATTCCAAATAAAATATTACAACTCCAAAACGCAATAAAATTGAAAGCTCAAAAAGTGCTTGTATATACATATAGCACGAAGCTAAGCCACGTCATGTGGCTTCAAGTACAAAAAATAAGGAAGCTAAGCCACGTCATGTGGCTTCAAGTACAAAAAACAAGAGGAGTCTATATACAAGAGGCACAAAGCCAAGCCAGTGGCTTTAAGTACAAAAAAGAGTAGCTAGGACTACTTATACGACTAATCTATCTTCTCTAGGTCCTCGCTCCCTTCCACGCTCCCTTTTGCGCGACCTTCTGCGCCTCCTTCCTCCTCTTCCTCATCGTCTTGTGCACGGGCCTGTAAACAAGGGACAACATATATCAATGTATGAAAAATCAAATCTTTACTTATAATTTTGGCATTATTTAATTACTTTCAAATACCTGGGGGACCGCTCCAGTAGCTCGGGTATACTGCTCCTCAGTAATCAACCCGTCATCATAGAAGTGCCTCCATGTATCTCCTCTGCAATGGTGGCGGTGGTAGGCTATCTCCACTGGAGTAGGGTATCTGCCCATGATCTCAAGCTGCATGACCGCGACACACTTCGTGGAGGGATTAGTACAAAGAAACAACCAACCTCCTAATAAACTACATAAGCAATATAATTTGAGATCGATACTTACAAATTGGGCCTCCCATGATTCAACACCCCCTGCTCCAAAATGCGCGTTTCCATATTCCTCCATCTGGATCCTCCATGCCTCCACGTGCTGCAGACTGGGGTCCTCCCTCGCTGACTTCATTGCCTTCTTCCACTCACGCTTGTGAGTGGTGTGGGGCGGGCCCCTTGGAGGTTGACCTGCCTCAAGCCTGGCAAGCTCCGCTAGTGCCTGCCTCTTAAGCGAAGATCTTTTATTGCTAAGTATCGTAACAATCTTTGACTTCCCCCATTTATCTGTGAACTGGCGATTGGGGGGGTTAGGATACCTAGAGCGAACAGTAGCGAGGTCTCATCAGCCAACCTCTTTGGGTGGTCTTTATAGTGGATAAAGCAGTCTCTGTAATTGTTAGCAATTACAGAGCGCATGAAGGCCATGATGTCCTTCCCCCGTGCATCCATCAAGATGCCTCCTATCTGAGTGATGTCATAATAAATCATACCATCACCCAGAGGCACGTCTAAATCATCTGAATCATCCTCCTCCTCACTGCCACATGGCCCAAAGCACTGTGCCATGCATCCACCACCGCTCTCCCTGCTACTACGCCTACTACCCTATCGTGTCGAGCTCGTACGCTGGCCACTCGTAGCTGGGGACTGCATGGGACTACGCTGACCACTCGTAGCTAGAGAACCGAGTCTCGACAGCTGGGGAGTACGTCGATGGCTCGCCGAGACAGAAGGACCTCCTGACGGCATGGGGGAAGGGGCATAAGACGGGATGGCAGAAGGGACATAAGACGGCATGGGGGAAGGGGCATAAGACGGTACGGGGGAAGGGGCATAAGACAGTACGGGGGAAGGGGCATAAGACGGCTGTGCTGACTCCGTTGGGGTGATCTCAGGCGGTGTGGGGTGGCTCGGAGTCTGTAGTGCCGACTCCTGGGGAGTGTTAAGGGTACCCGTCATATACCCATATAACTCCGCAGGACTAGGAGGGTGCCCTAAAAGATTATATAAGTCCTTCCAAATAGATTCCCGGGGATCAGGTGAGCTAGAAGCGCTTCCTGGCCACATGTTGAACTAGAAAAAAGGAAAAAAATCTATTACTGATGAGCTGAGAAGAAAGGGGAAGAAAAAAGAGGCTCTGTCAGAGCGCATCTATAGACCCGTCTGATTTACGCGTCTATGGACGCGTCTAACAGAGCGTTTAACAGTGCATTTAATAGTGCGTCTAACAGTGCGTTTAACAGTGCGTCTAACAGTGCGTTTAAAAGTGCGTCTAACAGGGCGTCTGTGTGAGCGTCTATAGACGCGTCTGTGTGTGTCTGTAAGAAGCCATACACGCAGTTAGACGCGCCTATAGATGCGCTTTTAGACGCGCCCTGAGACGCGCCTATAGACGCGCTCCGACAGGCGAGATTTATAAAAAATCGAAAAGGACGTTGCGCCCGACAAAAGAACGTGACGCTCATACCTAGATCCTGCGTTTCTTGGATGCGAGAAAGTACAAAACTGGAAAGAGCAAACTTCCAAACAAGAACAACTTCAAAAGGACTTACTTGGATAAAGGTATGGAAGGTTCTTCTTTCTTTTCCAAACTTGTTTCTTCTCCTTGTTCGTACTCCTCCTCTCCTTTAGGCTTGGAAGTAAGTGTAGGTACAGTCCGTTTATCTTGAGTGAAAGCTTGGAATTGTGTATGGGAGGCTCTCTCTTAAGCTTCGAATCTATGGAACTGCTAATAAAGAAGGAAGGAAGGTGCTCGCGAAGTTTAAGTAATGTAAAGAAAAGCAAAGCGAGCGGTGCGCCGAAAAGCAGGTTTAAAAGCCGCGTCTATAGTCGCGTCCATTAGCGTGTCTATAGGCGCGTCTAACTACACAGAGTAGACGCGCATTTAGACACGCCGTTAGACGCGATGTTAGACGCGACTATAGATGCGGCGATAGACGCAACACAGAGTTTAAATTAAGCATTTGAAGAAGAGCAAATTTGGTGGGTTGTTTGTTTGTAGGATGTCTCCATCTTCAACAAGTAGCTCCAGTGAGGATGAATCCCTCCGTATCCACCATCGCGAAATGTGGTTGGAGCAAAAAATCAAATGTCTGTGTGATCGATGTCGAGGAAACATGTATCGTGCATGCAGGATTACACTCAATCATATCTCAAAGTATGGAGAATGGGATGTGACCATAAACAGGGTAAGGGTTTGTAAGTTAAGGTTGATTGAGATACCTATGGGTGTTCATATGTTTGAGTTATGATCCCGTTTTAATTTGATACAGGATGCAGTGCCACACCCGCACATGTTACCCTATGCCCGTCATGAGGAGGCGAAGCGTCGGCGATATGAGGTGGGATCTTCAGGAGGGACCGTTACGGATGCATGGAGTGATGGTGATAGTAGCCCGACGCCATTACCTCATGAAGCCGTGGAGGAGGAGGTGTTTGATGATATGGTGCGGGATTTATATGTCCATCAAGGGAGGGATAATAGCATGGAGCAGGATGATCTTTTTACCGCAGCATCGACTCCACTATTTGAGGGGTGCACATTCTCTATTCTACGTGCCTCCCTTGAGTTACTAAACTTGCAAACCATCTATGGATGGAGCAATGCAAGTTTGAATGCATTACTCAAGTAAGCTTTAAAGTCAATTTTGCAAACATGGTGAATTATGCGCGTGGGTCAATTACTCGAATGCTTTTCCTCATTTATGGTCTTCACGTGCAGGCTATTGTGTAAAATGCTTCCAAGGGAGAATAAATTACCAACCTCAAGAGATATGGCAAGGCAACATGTGACCTCTCTTGGAGGATTAGATTACAAGCGCATCCATGCATGTGTCAACGATTGCGTTTTGTTTCGTGGACTACATAAGGATGCAAGAGAGTGTCCTACTTGTGGAGAGGCAAGATATAGAGCAGATCTCAAAACCTTGGACGTGCCTCGTAAGGTATTGCAACATTTTCCCATAATCCCTCGCATCCAACATATGTTCAAGTGCAAATCTATTGCAGAGCTCATGTCATGGCATTCCTCCCATCGATCAACTGATGGCAAGTGGAGAACTCCCACGGACTCTCCTGCGTGGAAGCATATTGAAGACACATGGCCAAGCTTCAAGGAAGAACCTAGGAGCTTGAGACTTGGATTGGGTATGGACGGTGTGAACCCATTTGGTCTCAAAAGCACATCTTACAGTGTATGGCCAGTGGTATTGGTGAATTACAATCTTCCACCCTCTATGGCTATTAAGAAAGGACATGTCATGCTGTCCCTTCTAATTCCAGGGAAACATAAAGTCAAAAATCCTGATGTTTATTTGGAGCCTTTGATTGATGAGCTAGAGATACTTTGGAGAGGTATCGAGGTGCATGATGTGAGCAGGCCTCCCTCGTCACGAGACTTCAACTGCAAAGAAGTCTTGATGTGGACGATGGATGACTTCCCAGGCTATGGCGAGTGTTCAGGTAAGCATTGCATTTTTTAATTATGAATAGGCAAAGGACGTGGCACCCTAAACCCACCTTCCACTCTTAATTGCATCTATTGTTCAGGTCTCACTACATCGGGTTACCATGCATGTCCTGTTTGTGGTCCTTCGCTAGTTGCCTCACGGGCAGACGCATTGAATAAGGTCATCTATGAGAATCACCATCGATTTCTCCCACCTGATCATCCTAGATATGTTGCCCCTTGGAATGAAGTCCTCCCACAATCACTCACCGCGGGAGATTGGATGAGAATTTGGGACGGTTCCACGACTCCTCCACCACTTGGCATGAGCCGGTAAGGGTTTGTAACTATTGGCTGGAAGTAAAGATTGGCTATATTGGTTGAAAGTAAAGATTGCACGCTAACACTTTATTTTGTTTAGATACTCCATCTTTTATCGTTTACCATATTGGTCCCACCTCAAGATCAATCACCTGCTTGATCCCATGCATATCTTCAAGAATGTGGCATCTACCATTTGGGAGCATTTGAATGGGACACGAGATTCGGCAGGCATAAGGGAGGATCTACGTACCATAGGGAGGATGCGTGAAGCTTGGCCTCAAGAGAGACCAAATGGGCGTGTTTTTTTACCTCGTGCACCGTGAATGTTATCAAAGCTAGAGATGGCCACGGTGAAGCGCGCTATTACTACAATTTGTACTCCCACTGGATGCATGAGGTGTTTGAAGGGAGCCTTTACAAAGAGCAAGAAAAGAGGTGTAGAGCAATTATATGGCTTGAAATCTCATGATTGGTACAAGATGCTCCAAGTAAGTATTTTATATGCATAATATCTTTTTCCTTTCAAATTTGTGAGTGAATAGCTATAAGCAACTAATCAACCACCTCCTCGCGGGTTCAGTTCATACTACCTACTAGCATTTCACGTAGTGCATCGAAGGACGTGAAAGATTGTATTTACAAGATGGGCGAGCTTGTGAGGTATGTGAGCTCAAAGGAAATAGATCCCACCACTCCTGAGAATGCTCGAGTTATGTCAGTAAAGGCGGTTTGTTTAGTGGAGGAGACATTTCCATGTTCTATTCTCACAAGCCAACTACATCTCATAGTACATTTGGTGGATGAGATTGCTATATGCGGTACTATACATGCACGATGGTTGTTTTTCCTTGAGCGCTTCATGAAGACGTTGAAGGGCTTCGTGAGACAAAATGCAAGACCCGAAGGTAGCATGGCCGAGGGTTGGTTGGTACAAGAGTCACTTGTATATATTTCTGAGTTTCTTGTTGATGTGGATAGCTCTCTCCCACGACTATGGAGAGATGATGAAGACCTAAGGATGACCTCTATTGTGCCTCAAGGAAAAGGACACAACAAAGTAATAGACACGGAGTTGCATAATAGTATCAACCTCTTTTGCGTGCTTAATAGTGATGTGATGAAAAGATGGGTGACAAGATACGAGGATGCAAAGGCAAGAAGACAAGAAGAAAGGGCCCTCTTTCGTACACACCACGGATCTCGTGTGCCATACCCTCAGCATCTAAGAGCACTTCCAAAGGATATTCATGTGGATTGGCTACTTGATGAAATGGAGAAAGTAGAGAAAGACGAGGGGATGCATATCACAATGGAAGAATGGGAGTATGCTAGGGGATGCATGAGCAAGGTCGGTATATAGAATGTTATGCATAGTTAGGAGCTTTTTATAGTTTAGATTGCTTATTTAATTGATTTTTTCTTGGTGTAGTGCACTATGTTCAATGCTATATGGTGTGAGGGCAAGCATTTTCGAACACAATGGATTGATGATAAGAGAAACACACAAGATTGCGGCGTCATTGCTAGCTTTGAGGGAGCCAATGGAGCCATGGATGATTATTGTGGCATAATCCAAGATATCATTATGCTTGACTTTCGACGCTTCTTTGTGTATGTGTTGGATGTAAAGTGGTTTAAGGACGTGGTGGAAAGAGGCCCTAATGCAATAATCAAACGCCATGCAAGTGGCTTTGTTACTATTGACTCCACAAAGTTTTGGCAAAGTAGGAAGGACACACTAGTACTACCGCAACAATGTGAACAGGTACTGTGCACACACATAAAAATACTCGCTTTTAAATATTTGATGCAAGAAAAGTAACATGATTGTATTTGTGTTTGAATTAGGTTGTCTATCAACCAATGGTGGATAATAATAGATGGTGGCATGTCATACCTATTATGCCACGTTCCAAAGTGATGTATAGTACATTTACTAATATGGAGCGTATGGAGGATGATCATGGCCATGGACGTGATGATGACCGTGATACAAGAGAGGAGGATGATCATGAGATAGGAGATATAGATATTGAGGCCATTACCCGTGAGGACGAGCCTACCATTGGAGATGTTGATTTCGATGAGCACATGAGTGGCACAAGTAGTAGTGGGTTGAATGTATTTGTAGATCTAAACACTTGTTTGGATTTTGAAGTAGATAGTTTGGCAAGGGTTGATCTCATTGAGGATGAGATTGAACCGTAGCCCCACAATTGATATTGGCAAAACTATTTTACATATTGTCTCATTCTCCTCATCTCACTTAATTCTTGTATATGTGGGCTTGCAAAAAATTATGTGCTTTGGTAATCATGGGCAATGTTTGGAAAGCAATGATGTACACCAAAATCTCACTTTCTATATTCTCTGGAGCGCGTCTATGTACGCATCTAAATGCGCGTCTGATTCTCAATGTAAACGCACAAATAAACGTGCAAATACACGCGCAAATAGATGCGCTAATAAACGAGATGTTAGACGGGTCAAACACGCAAATAGACGCAGTTATTTACGTGCAAATAGACGAGCGTTTAGCCGCGCATTTAGACACGCCCGTAATTTCTCTACTAAAGCAACGCCTATAGACGCGCCCGCTATTTTGCGCGTCTACCAAGCGCGTCTATAGTTGCTTTGTGTTGTTGTGTGAGTTGTTATGTCAACGTCAATACTAGCAACAAGTGGCTGTAAGATGGCAGCCACTCTTTGTGCGCACCATCGTCTCTGCACAGTGGCATTGTCTTATTAACATCTCCAACGAAGTGCCATAACATCCTCGTCGGTCAGCCTCAAAATTCTTGATGGCAGATATCACATCTCCAATGATTTCCTACTATCATTGTAACGTAGTTGTGTGCTACTGTTGAACCTCCATTCCTCTCTGGAGCCATTGCGTACTGTCAAATTAAGGAGTTCAGTTAATTCAATTTCTTTCATAATCATAAAAAACAATTTATCCCTTTGAAATGCATTTTCAACCAAACTTCCAACATGTGAGTACTCCATGCAAGCTTGTTAGACATCGAGAGAGAGAAATCATCGAACTGTCTTGCCCCCTCTCAACATGGTTCGATGATTATAAACGTGGTAATCTACCTATTAAAACAGGCGTGGGATGGCAAGTCGCCTTTTCCCACGTCCTTCTCCCATGGCAAGTCGCACTATGATCATCCGCAACATCATGCTCTATTGACGGATGTCGGTATTTTACACATACTAGTGTAGCAGCTAGCATCACTTCCACAAGTACATCAAGGAATTTCAAACATCTCCATAATATGATTTCAATGCCAACATTTGCAAATGAGGTGTCGAAGCTCCACACTCTTGCCACCATCTCCATGCACGCATCTCCTTTGCAAGGTCTCGTATTCTTGTATATACAAACAAACCTTCTCTATTTCTAAAAGTGGATAATTCCTTGAGAGCAGTAGCATATTCATATCCATCCTCAAAAAATCATCCCAAGAGATTATGCCAAGGTTGCATTACGTATTCCAATATTTTCAGACGATATTCCCACCATTGGGGATCTAGAATATGCCCAGCATAGTGGAGGTCATTGTGAGCATGATTCCATTGCTTTCGAAACATCTTTTGCAAAGTGGCATGACGAACAAAGCTGTAGCCAACATTGTCATGACTTGTGGATCTTCTATTTTCCTTTAAGAGGTCTCGCTCGGCAGTCCACCATGCCATGAAAGCATTGGCCAAACTTGGACCTTTCACATCTAATTTCTGAATGGCAAACCGTATCGTCCTCATTACATCAACCGCATCAGCTACTCTCTTCCAAAAGCTAGTAGTGCGAGCCATTTGCTTCATCTCTGTGAATTTAGTGTGAGCGTTTTGTGTGGTTGACTCAGCTATCCACTCACTAGTTTCTATAGTGAAAATGTCTCCGTTACAACTCCTTGTAGCTTGAGCAAACGGTCCAACATAATATAGTTTGTTTCGAAACGTGTTTCACTTGGTTTCAAAAACTCTAGGGGATGTTCTACAGGTTGGTGGTTTATGAATATGCCCAACAATCTCTCGTGGTTGAGGAAGTATAACACCAATCTTTTTCCTTCATCTAAAGTGGCTTTGAACCACACAATCTCCGCTGATTTATACCAATCCTCAAGCACAAGGTCAAGGCAATGGAAAGAGCGCCGTGGTGCCCAAATGGTAGGATATTTTCAATTTATACTTTTTCTAGCTTTCCTATAGTTCTTCGCGTTGTCAATGATTATCTGAACAACGTTATGCTCCCCAACATCTAGGATTGTAGCCTCCAATTGTTCAGAAATGTATTCACATGTCTTGGATGTCCCACTTGTGTCGATGGATTGACGAAAAGCCTCCCCCTTAAATGTCACTACCATGATATTGATAAGAGGCCTCTTGGTGACATTTTTCCATCCATCACTAACAATGGTACATCTTGTTCTCTCAATACCATCGTATACTACTTGCTCCATCTCTAGTTTCATCCTCTCATAGTATGCAGCCAGGTAGTTGTTGTGAATAGCATTGTAACTCGGTAATGTAAAGCCTGGACCCGGCCTTTGCTATAGATTTCATAGCTCTCTTCCAATGCTGGTTTTAAACCATGCTTAGTGGATAACCAGTGCAACAAATGGCCTCAAAACTTCTTGTTGTGCTTTCTCTATATGTTGTTGTCTAAATCACTCTTCCAAAGATCTTTGATGCAGATGTGCACGTGATTACGAGTGAGAAATATCACTACATTGTCCACTATCCATATACTTCATAGAGCAGCTTGCCGTCTGTGTGAATAAGGCCACACCACTACGTTGAGGTGGCTGGAGGTGTGAGTAAATCATCAAGCATACGTTCTTGAGGCTGGGATTGGTGATGTGTGACTATATCATCTACCCGGTTGTCTGTACTTTTAGGCATTTGGCCACCTAGAGTGGCTATAACTCTCTCAACTCCTGGTCCCTTGCATTTTGCAATCTATTTGTTGCTATCACCTAAGAAGTGCTTTTGCATTCTTGTGCCAGAGCCTAAGTACTCTTCATGACAAAAGTTTCATTTCCACTTCTTGTTAGGCAACATTGTAACGTAATCGTGAGCCTTTGTTGGATTCCTTCCTCGTTTTTCTGGAGCCATGCTTCCAATAAAGGCTGTAAGAGAAACATACAAAAACTTAAATAAGTTCTACATATATTCACATTAGTAATCATGTTCTGGATACTACCATATCATTTAGGATCGATGACACATTACATTATCTTGAATCATTTGTAGTTCTATGTCCAAAATCAATGTGGCTATTTGGAATACTGACTTAGAGTACTCCATGTAAGCTTGCTAGACCGAGAGAGAGAGAAATCATCCAACTGTCTTATCCCCTCCCGACGTAATTGGATGATTGTGAACATGGTAATCTACCTCTTGAAATAGGCGTGGGATGACAAATTGCCTTTTCCCACGTTCCATCTTCTCACAAGTAAGCATCATGCTCTATTGACGGATGTCGGTATTTTACACACACTGGTGCAGTAGCTAGCATCACTTACACAAGTACTTATAAATAATTTTACTACTACTTTCTAAGCTATGAGAGGAAATGATAATCTAGAAACACAATGAGCATTCGAACATTTGAAAGTACTGAGCAATTGAGCATCCCAGAAGTACCGAACAACTGGGCAGCCGGAAGTACCAAACAACTGGGCAGCCAGAAGTACCGAACAACTGGGCAACTGAAAGTACCGAACAACCAAAAATACAATGAGCATAAGCCATGCACGTATGACATAAGGCAAGTTGGTGTGGATTAGACACAACTTAGATAATCATAGGCGAAAATGAAATAACAACCGCCTCATTCAGAAGTACCGAACAACTGGAAATACAAGGAGCATAAGGTATGACAAGAGGCAAGCTGGTGTGGATTAGACATAGGTTACATAATCATAGTGAGAATGAAATAACAACCTATTCACATACAAAAGTACTGAACAACCAGGAAGACGAGCATCCAAGATTACAAAGAACATCCCAAAGTAACCAAGAAAATGGGCATCCAGGAACGGTGATCACGTCCAAACAAGTATTCAATAGTAATGCATATGTGCCACATCCAAATGAGTACTTAATAAAATAATCCATATGTGCCATGTCCAAACGAGTACTCAAGAAGTAATCCATATGTGTTCATTTGAAAGACGTTGAACCTTGTCATGTCCAAATGAGTACGCAATATGACCATGTCCAAATGAGTACTCAATAATTAATCCATATGTGTCCATCATGAAAGCTAGATAAATATGTTTCACATCCAAATGAGGACTCAGTAATAATCCATGACCAGTCCAGACAAGTAAATATGTGTCGCATCCAAACGAGGAGCCAGTAATAATCCATGTACCACGTCTAGATCAGTACTCAAGTAGTTAGCCATATGCCACATCCAAATGAGTACTGAAGCAATTAGCCATATGTATTCATAAATATTGTCACCTGAACGACGTTGAACCTTGCCACGTTCAAATGAGTACACAATACGTAATAAGTGAATGCATACCATAAGTGAATGCATACCATAAGTCATCAAGAAGTTAATCCACAAAGAAGGAACAAACCGCTAGTCTAGCAAGACCTTGCATGCACTCGTAAATATAGATGAGTATCAAAAAACAAAGTACATGTACTCATCTTGTATGTTTCTAATGTGCATTTAGTCCATTGGATTGTATCTTGGCACTTGTGCAAACCTGCATGTACTCGGAGACACAATTGAGTGTGATGAAAGAGAACATATTAGCTCACCTTGGAAATAAACGAATGTCTTGAAAATGACAAGAAAACATGTGCGAAGGTAAAACATTCGGCAAGTCCTTTTCTTCCATAGGATGTACCAGCTTATGAAAGTGAAGCTAGTGTTGAATACATGATGAGCAAGTCAAGCAAGATGTTAGCTTATAAGAGAGAAAGAAACATTAGATCGACATTTTCTTTTGCATATCAAGCACACCTACATGATCTTTACCTTACTCTAGATCAAATTGAATGGATGGCCTATAGGCATGCTTGATTAACAAAAGATGAAAGAGAACCTTCTTTCAAAATCATAAGATAATCAAAAGTAACTCGCACCTTCAAAATAACATAAAACATTTAGGAAATCAAAAGTAAATGATAAGATAATCGAAGAAAATCTAGCCTTCAAAATAATACAAAATATTTTGAAAGTTCCTTTGAATCAATCAGCTCATGCTGAAAGTAAAGCTTGATATAGAATATTTGGCAAGTCTCTTTAACCAATATTGATGGAAACTTGAAGCTACAGCTAAACTTAGCTTGCTAGCAAAACATAATAATACATGTATTATCATTGCGATTGAAACACCAAGCATGTGAATGTAGTGGAATACAAATAACATAACCTTTCAAGTGGAATATCAAGAACAAAGCATTGTACTGAACTACCATGATATCATGGTTCCCAATCATGTACAACATTAAAGAAAGTTGATTTATCTCTATACCAATAGGCAAAGAAAAGCTCCAACACATAGATGTATGTCATAGTGATTGCTAAAAAACAATCAAGTTTTGTGAGGCATCCGAGTATAGATATTGATAGAGCTCTTTGGTTGAATGACGTTCTATGAATGTTGAGTAGCAAAGCACTTACACAAAGACTCAGCAAGCAATGAACTAAATAAGAAGCTGGTCAGTAAAGGATGCACTAAATAAACACTAGCTTAATATATGTGAAGCATCATTGGCTTTTACTTTTGCAAAAGCAGCATGAAACCACAAGTGCTGAAGTGCTAAACTCTTGTTTTCACTGATGACCTAATAGGAATTAAAAATTACTTTCATATGGTAGATAACCTTTTGTCCAAGTGATTTTCTCAATCAACTTTCTGGTCTGTTGAACATATATAATTATCACTACAAAAGCATGTAGATTGGGCTACCTTACTCTTAATGACAAGATTGAGAGTCTACTTGGCATCAATTAAATAAGATATTAATCCCTAAAGATTGACTATGCTTACAACAACGATCTTGCGCTCTTGGTTTTTATGGATATGACCGGTGGGTGTTGGGTCTCCTCTTCATCTAAATTTTTGTGGAGTCCTATAGCTAAAGAAGTTTGCTTTATGTGATTGAGCATCTTATTTCTCCATGTGGGAACGTAAAAGCATGATATGCCAGTGTATTAAATCCAAGGGAACACAAATACTAAGTGCAAGATGGTGTGATCAATTGGTGCAGACTAAAAGTGGGAGGGTGACACCGTATCAGGAAGCTTCTTATCATTAAGTATATTTTTTCATTGCTTTTGCTTTTGCTTCAAATATTGTTGATTCTATGAAAGTATGAAACTTTTCCATCCTCATGTCATAGATCAAGTCCTCTCTGGTTATGGGTGTTCATCTTCCTATCCAAACACTCTTCTACCAGTTTATTGTTGACAGCAAGAAGCAAAAAGAAATAACCATAACTTGCTTACCTAAAATCGGAATATAGCAATCCAACCAGTCAAAATAACCGGCACATATGCTTCAAAGAAGCCACCGCGAGCCGTTTTCATAAATCATGACCACTACGTAGATTTGCGATGCATCTTTGATAACTTTTGCATATCAACTAAAAACCTAGCGATCAAGTAGTCGAAACAATTAGAAAGAATGTTTTGTGAATGATCGTGTTGCCAGATTGACAAAAAACATGTGGCTTTGTCCTCATAGACACCCTAGAGCGTAGCCAAGCTCTGATACCATGTTGAGAGGAAGAGAAAGAGGAGAGAGATAGACACAAGAGTTGTGTTGAGAGGAAGAGAAAGAGGAGAGAGACGGACACAAGAGTTGCTCCCAAGGAAGTGATTCTATTCATAGACCATAGGCATATATATAGTTGAGGACTAGGCTGAGTTAGGGCAAGCTATATATAGCTCTAACACCCACCATCGGTACTAGATACTTCTTCATACTTGAAGGACTAACAAAACTTACAAATTTCTTTGTAGCTTTGTTTATCCTCTTTCTTATGCTTCTTGTCTTTCCCAAGACTCCACAATATTCTAGGAATCTCGAATTTTGTGAATAGTACAAGCACGGCCTAGGTGTATATAACATTAACAACATTGACTGGTGTCGCTAAACACTGGCTTGTATTGCTAATTATACCGATCGGTGTCAAGAAACACTGGTCAGTGTAGATGTATACCGGTCGGTATGATTGTATACGAGTCGGTGTGGTATGAAGATACCGGCTGGTTTAAAGGTATACCAGTCGAGAATCGGTTACAGATAAAAATCGCTACTGGGGCATTTTAAAACGTCCCAAAGTAACTTTAAAAATGTTTTGAACATTTTAATACAACATTTTAAAACTGACATTTTAATACCATTGCAAATCCCTGGAGACACATCAACATATCGTGCACACTTCCACAATTGAAAAACGGAGTGATGACCCAAAGCTCTTGGGTGTGTGAGTACTCGAACGCTCGACAGATAGCTCTATGGACAACTGTCATCGCTAGCTCATTCTTTAGTGCCAAATGAGCATGGGCATAGCTCTATTACTCTTCTTGCTAGCGTACCACGATGTTGGCCTAAGACCTGGGACACCCAAAACCTATTTCCTAAATACCTTCACTTCTCCTCCCTTGCCCATCGGATCGTGTAAGGTCAACACTTGCAATTGAAAGTCTTGTGTGGGAGCACATGTCGGCAAATGAAGTACATAGTTCTATCTGTGCTCTACCTTCAAGTTGGGTTGGATTGGCATTTTCTTCTGGACCAATAGCCATCTTGGTCATATGGACCAGGCCACTGGCTGTTGCCTTTCCAATGGACCCTTTCTGCTTCACATTTTTTCTACGATTAGAAATCTGTGATGCCTTCCATTCCATTGTCCAGGGTGCAAGCTTGTTCTCTCCAAGGCTACATTGCTCACCTTTGCATATAATTCCCATTGTCCTATTGGATCTCTAAACACTCGAGAGATAAATTGATCAAGTGTCACTTTAACGTCTGACTGTGCCATTCATGGGCCAGCTCATGTACATAGGGTCAAATATTCGGGATAACATTTGATCACGTAGAAATTTTGAGCTTGCATGGGCACGGATTTCTTCATCACTCAATCCTATCAAGTGTTTGATCGTTGTCTTATAGGCAAGCATCTGAATCTCAATCTTTAGCTGCTCTTGTGTTGCCATCAAAGATGGGCATGTAGATAGTGTAGTGATCTAGTGCATGCAACAATTGTTTTGTAAGTGCTCAAACTTCAAAACAAAGAACATTTGAAATACACATGCAAATTTGCAATGCTAGTGTAAATTGAACCACTCAAAAGCAATGTGCAACATGCAACATCATTAACGTTTCTAAAAAACTTCTAATCCTTAGAATAAAGTACTAACTTTTCAAGGTAATGGTATATTACGTCAAGTAATTCATGACCTTGGCACATAATCCACTACTATAGCAATCACTATGTGATCTATTATAGAGAAAATTTCGTAAAGTCACTCTCGAGTGTCAATCTATCAGCTAGTGGAGGCAAGAACAGGAAACATATATCATCATCATGATGATCTAGATTAGCTTTGCCAATCACACCTCTGGTTGGGAAGATTTTTATTGGGAGGAACTGATCAGCAAAAGCGAGCCATCATCCGGATAAAACCCAGCTCTACTAACACCTATGTACATAGATAGATATGATATACAAGAAGATCGAAGTGGGGGGAACTGACTGGCAGATGCAAGCCATCATTCGGCCTCGATCTTTACTATTACACACATCAATCGAGGCGATGTGAATCCAATCGGTCGAAGCGGATCATCTCTTGGCCTAACTGAGACAAAACAAGCATCTCTCCCTCTCTCTCTATTTTTCTCTCTCTTTTACTCTCTCTCTATTTCCTCTCTCTCTTTCACTCTCCCTCCCTCTCTCTCTCTCTCTCTCTCTCTCTCTCTCTCTCTCTCTCTCTCTTTCACTCCCTCTCTTTCCCTCTATCAAATAGTCTACTAACAGTGAGCCAGGTGAGGTGAATCTGACCGGCTAGGCGGGTGATCACCTGGCCTGACTAACCAACACTAAAGGCTATAGAAACTCACCAAAACGATCAGGAGAGATAAGTACTGCGATAGAAAGAAATAGGTTTTGGAATGGTGGTAGTGATGGGAGCGGGGTACTTTTATAGGATTTCGTCACTATGCGTAGTATGCCAACATTCAAGATTGCGTATCCATCTGAATCGAACGATCTAGGGTGTCACTCATGCCTATATGACATCTACCATGCGGTATAGGTAGGTTACCAGCGGTGTCTTATGGCACCCTAAAAAAAACCGTGTGGGGTAAATGATACCGCTTGGTATGGATAGATACCGCATGGTAGTCAGGTCATAATACCATGCGATAAGAGTATAAACCGTGCAGTATGCTCTCGATTGATAGCCGGTGTAAACAACACGCTTTTTTTTAATACATTTAGGACATTAGGCTGGGATATTTAATTAAAAAGTGTATTTTTTTATTTTTAAAAACGTACTTTTTCAATCCCTGTGCACTATGATCATTCACAAAACCATGCTTTGTTGGTGAATGTCGGTATTATCTTCACACTAGAGCAGTAGCTAGCATCTCTTACATTACCATTTACTCTCCTTTCTTCTTTGCACTACATTTTTACATAATTAAATAAATAATTATATATTATTTATTGCTTGCGACGATAAGATATAACAAATTATTGCAAAAATTGTATTTTTTATATTTCTTGCTATGGATATAATTATTTTATTTTAGTCAAGTGTGAGTATGGCAAAGTATTCCATAGGAGTGCACAGGACGCGGCAGGAGTCCTAATGGATGTTTTGTGTGGTTTTATTAGGGACACCTAACCAACTTGTAATTTACCATGCTAGATGATTGGTATTATGGATGACTCCATGTTAATATGGATGTCCCTAGTGTTATTGGTGTTATGTTTGATTATTATACTTTGAACACAATTATATTGGGATCGATTGATTCAGTGAATCATTGGGCGCATTAAGCCTTCTAATATTTCAAGTTCGCGAAGCTATGCTGAGAAATCCGTGCAATTGTGGACAAGGGATGCTTTTGGATGTACTATTTTAATTTGGATATTTTCTTTTTGAAATATGCAATTATAAATACTCTAGATGGTGGGAAGCGAAATCCACCATCTAGAGGGGGCATATTGTCCAGACCCCATGCGGCGTCATCTCTCTTTCTTTCTTCCTTGTTTCCTTGTTCTTGGTGTCTATGATTTTGGTAAATAATGAATCTGTGAGCATGTTTAATTCTAGTTTTTGTTACACAAATTTAAGTTGCACATCTCTAATAATGTTGTATCATAGTCACACGACTGCAATAGCTAGTAATACTTACATCACTATATTCTTCTAGTTTTTATTTAACCTATATTATTCTAAACTAAAGAACATAAACAAAACCTACATGTATTTCAACTTCTTTACATTCACATGAAAAAAAAAATCCAATAGACTCATTTCAATATAGTGGTTATACTGTGTTGTACTCTTAAACCCACTCTTTCGAACGCTGCATCTAGGGACGGTTGAGTTGAAGTAAGGTTAGAGGCCTGCCAAGAAGGATTCCCCGAGGTTGAGGTAGCGTACCTTATGATGAGAGATCTGATGTTCCTTGAAAGGAGAAGGTGACACAATAACAATATAAGGACAAGCATGCATTAAACAACACCCTTCTTGCACATTCAGAATGATGGCAATGCTCGATCTAGCTTATTGTTAAATAAGAATGCAATGTTCTGGTGTTGGGCAAAAAAATGTGTTTAGCAAGCTAAGAAATATATAGGGGGCGTCACTCGTACGAAAAGATGACTTGCCAAAATGTTCTAGGTGTGAGTAGTATGAAAAGATGACTAGTGCAGGAAGACAAGTGTAAAAGTAGCATGGTGTATAAGCCTGTAGTGCAATGAGGATATTTGGACATCGTTTCAATTATGTGTGTGGCGAGAGGGACGGGCGCCTGTGCTTCATAAAATACAAGTTAATGATACACTCGGGGGGGTCACTATGTATAAACTGTCTATATCACGTGCGTTCAAGGCTTATTTGTAAAATCCCTTATTCGTAGATTTTTCATTAATAAAATGTACCCTTTTTCTATATAAATCTGTAATTTTTTCCTTAAATTATTTTAAATAATCCTTTATGTTATTTAAATTCTATAAATTTTAGAAATTAAAAATATCCTTCTGTTGAGCTCACGTGATAGGGTTACATCAGATGAGTGACCCCCCCGAGATGATACATACTTTGTTGAGAAACTCTAGTCACACGCAGATGTACTAGGTAGGAGTGTGGCAGAACAAAATCCTTCTATTGAGAAGGTTAAACATATGTAGTCTACCCAACTCATCGGAGCACCTTATGTTGAGAACGTTAGTCATTAAGCAACACATTGGAGTATCATACATCTTTTTCTCTTTTAAAGAGAGGTTTGGAGGAGGATGATTGGGGAATTCTACATCCTTGGATTAGAATGGAAGATTTTGGACCATTGGATGAAAGAAGTGGGACACGTGGATTCGGTAGTATGGAGCGTGGGTAGTTACGACGATTCATTGCGGGCCGGAAGTTGAAGATCTCCTTTGACATTGTTCAATGAATTTTTCCTCGCACGATTTTCCTACGAATTGTTTGTTGAGCGTTGATCATCGGTGTGTCTGTGTTTGTGTTTGGCTATTGTGGTTGTAGTAGAAGCCCACTATGACAATTCTTCACTGCATCTGTTCTTGTTCATGGATTCTTCTACACGAGAGCTCCATATGACTACCATCGTCATTTGGCTCGAGCCTTTGATTTGAGATCCACTCGAATTACCAAAGATCATAAAGACGTATGAACCTTGGCTCTGCTGGCTTCTTCAAATGACCTTCGAAACCCGACTATATGCTGTAATTGAAACCTTTTACAATGCATTCGAGAGATCGCTGGTTATCTGCGCCACATACCAGAACTTTAGCGTAAATCATTGCGCCCCTATTTGATTCGTATTGATTGAAAGAAATAGTGCTCCTCCTTGCCTTCTATCAAACAGACAATTAAGATCATGCCAAGTTACATCTCACTCTATTATGGTGTGTCCTTTCCAAATTCTAAATGCAAATTTAAATCCATTTTACGTAGGCATGCGGCCTTCAACATGGTAGTTTGAATTGATACAAGGATTGTTCGCAGTGTCTGAAGCGGTCTTCGGTGCACTCTTTGTTCATCCTTTCCCAGCCCCACTCTTCCTGTAATATAGTTGCGGATCAAGAGACATCTCATGACAAGTCTCTTATTGTTCTTATCAGGCATTATACAACAGTGGGGCAAGACATTTTTTATTCCTGAGCATTACACCTCTTGGCTGTGCAGCCTCCTACCTTGCAACGTACATTCGAAGTCCCAAAGATAACGACGGTTGCCTAAGAGACTACAATTCGGTTTCTTATCACCATGGTTTAGGCTTCTGGAGGAAATTTAGAGATACTTAATTGGGTCATCGTTCTTTGCTACGATCAAAGGGTGGCTAAACAAGGCATTCAAGGATGGGATAGCGTGCAAACTATTCGATGTAGTGTTAAGCAAAGGAGCGACAGGCAGATTGTCTCAAGGGATTGGGGTACCCAGATAGTTTTTGAGTTCGTCATTGTAGGTTTGTGAGAGCCGTCTAGGTTCGTGAGAGACGTGAATTTGCGTGAATTCTTATAACAATGGAAGACTCTGCGTGTGTGTGAGAGTGAGTGAGAGAGAGAGAGACCTCCGTGGCAAAGCCACGGGTAAACGACTAGTAGTATAGTAATGTGTTTAACAAGTTATTGAAGAATATGAAAGAGAACAAGCACGATATAGAAAGCAATTGTAGCAAGAGAACAATAAAACTGCAAGATCGGTCGGCGGAGGTGTCCATGACACAGTCGGCTGACTATAAGGAGAGGCTGCTGGAAACCTCGCCGTCATATATAGACGTCGAGCAAGTGGATGAGCTGCCGCCGCTGCTGCAGCTTGACTACACAGGACTAGGGTGGGACGATACCTGCATGGAGCTGTAAAGAGGAAAGAGGCAGCACGTTTGATTGTTAGCGAGCAGACGTACCAAACGCAGAGACAGTCGAAGTTCCACAAGGCACGTACCTGGCACAGGCATCGGCAATTGTTTGGAGCTCCCACTCGCGGACCGCCGCCAGGGCCCGGGCCTTGACCTGCGGTAAAGTTAGGGGAGGCGCATCGGCATAGTAATCAGCCATATGCAGGCTGAGAGGGAAGTTAAAGCGGAGGCCCGAGAGGTCGCGCACATAGCGCAAGGATTCGTTGGGGGGGTCGACGAAGCAGGCTACGGCGACGTCGCGAGCTCGCGCAGCGGAGTCGGGCGATGAGAAAGTACCAAGCCAGAGCTTGGCGTTGCGGGCGGGGGCATGAGGGGCAGGGACGTGAACTTGGGCGACGTAACGGCCAGAGAGGGTGACTCTGCCGTGCGGAGGATTGGGAAGAGGAGCGAGACGACGAGGAGCAGGGGGAGGGAAGGGGGAGGCGACGACGAGGGGGAGGGGGCATCATCTCTTGCTTGCTTTCGAGACGCTAGCTACTGCCACGTGGCAGTATTTAAACGGCAGGGCCTGCGCAGTCGGCAACCGGAACCGACTGCTTAGCTTTATTTACACACAACCAAAATATTCCGGATACCTTACTAGTTTCTATTGACGATTTAGTAAGACATTTCTAACTACTTATCAGCTAAATGAAGTTCCAGTGGAGCAAAATCCTTGCAAGAAATGACAATACATGGATGTCTTCCTCCACAAAATGGCACTAGCAATTTGTTTGTGGGATACCTTACTAGTTTCTATTGACGATTCAATAAGACATTTTTGAGTGAGAGCATGTGTCAGCGTGCTTGAGTTGACCACCGGATTGAGTTCCTTGTCCACTATTGAATGTTGTGCTCGATTGAGCTCACCACCAAGTTGAGTTCTCTCTACTAGTGCCTTGAAAGAAGTTGCTATGATGAAGGCAATTCCTTGAAAGACTTGAAAGAAAAACCTCATGTCCAACCATGTTGCAAGATGGGGAGCCAAAGGAAACGGATCGTGGGAGAGAACTCAACTTGGTGTTGAGCCTCTCGTAATTGCGCACAACCTTCCGCACTGGGCAAGGTACTCAACTTGGTCATTAGCTCTAATGCACTGAGAGCATGCGTCAGTGTGTTGGAGCTCAACACCAAATACTATAAGGCACAGGCCCTGTTCCGACAGAAATACCGACCTCCCAACCACTTCATCAGCTAAATGAAGTTTGAGTGGAGCAAAATCCTTGCAAGAAATGACAATACCTGGAAGTACTCACTAATACATGGAACACCTACACAGAAAGGGCGCCAGGGACATGAACCGCCAACAATAGTGTGTCTTCCTCCACAAAATGGCACTAGCAATTTGTTTGTGGGATACCTTACTAGTTTCTATTGACGATTCAGTAAGACATTTTTGGGCGACATCGCCCAACCACTTCATCAGCTAAATGAAGTCTCAATGGAGCAAAATCCTTGCAAGAAATGACAATACATGAAAGTACTCACTAATACACGGAACACCTATACAGAAAGGGCGCTAGGGACATGACCCGCCAATAGCAGTGTGTCTTCCCCCACAAAATGGCACAAGTGTAAAGGAAGAATCCCATGAAGGGGTTGTCAATGGACACTTCTCCATTGAAGGTGAAGCCTGACACTGAACACAGGGTTGAGCATGATCTTCACTGATGTGGCAAGAATTGCAATGCACCATAAGGAAAACCTTCCAAGATCCAATGTGGTTTGGGAACTAGACTTCGTGCTACCGTTTAGCATGGCGGTGCCTTCCAAGTGAAACACATACATTGTGGGCAGCTGACCACCTCACCGAGTGGGATGGAGTGTTGAAGCTTAGGCGTCGGCACAACACCACCCATAGCACGACACAATTTCTGTATGAGAATGTCATATGCGAATTTTGGTGCCCCATCCAAATCATGTCACATCAATGACTTCACTCCATAAATTCGGTTATCAAAGACTACCCATGGCCAAATGGTCACGCCAAAGCCACCTACAAGGCCCTTTAGATGATCCTCTACGTGATGGTGGAAACTGAGGGTGGAAATAACCAAATTCCCGAGATTACAAATCACAAACGGCTCTCATCCGCAAATTTTGATATATTATTGAAACACACTCACTTCACTACAAGAAAACTAGGTGGAAATGGCAATAGTAAAGGGCACCCAGTTTTTACTTTTTCCCAGTTCTCAAAGAGCCCTATATTTTGTAGAAATGGTAGTTGGAAATGGCAATCCATTCTTAAACTACAATTTCCTTAGTAGAAATGCCAATAGGAATGGCAACATTTTCTTGTATGCCATCTCATAGAGATTAATGGCAACCACTTGTTTCTTATGAAGCAATGGCAGCAAAAAATAATAGCCATTTCTTGCATCATGCATAAGCATTGAAAAGATGCATCGATGTGACTCTTCTTGGAAGAAAAGGGAGAGAGGAGTGAGACACAACATTGCTCCTAGAAGTAGTAGCACATTCAGGTATCATGGGCGCTTGAAAAGTGTGATGTGGATTGAAAAAATTATGATGTGGATCATCATTAGCATGGTGAGGAGTGTGGATTTCCATAATTCTTACCATGCATCATGCATGAGTGTTAAAAATATGTCTAGGTGTGTTTTTAGAGTACATATGTTGTTGATGGGTATGATACTTTTAACAACATTGAATGAGATTAATATCCTTACTCTTGTAAAGTTTGATGTGGATAGGGTATCATTTGAATGGTTGTGGATGCGTATTTTTGCAATTCCCACCATGCATCATTGTTAACCTAGTATAATATCTACTGGAATATGGGTAACTAGCATTGGGAAGATTGGAAGG
The DNA here is from genome assembly GCF_047967505.1 of Dipteris shenzhenensis. Classification (NCBI taxonomy): domain Eukaryota; kingdom Viridiplantae; phylum Streptophyta; class Polypodiopsida; order Gleicheniales; family Dipteridaceae; genus Dipteris; species Dipteris shenzhenensis. The sequence goes on from NC_141600.1 coordinate 14,515,314, forward strand.
GTTTGAAATGAAGCAACACAGCTACTGAACCTGGATCTGACAATTTTGGAATGATATCCACACAATGTGCCGGGGATGATATCTCTCTTTGTTGATAAATGTTTTGATCTTGTTAATCCAATTTTGGATCTAAATTACAATATGACTATTCACAATTCTGTTGGCCTATCTTTTGTTTTTTTTTTGTTTGTTCAAAATGTTTTAATAAAAAACTAGATAGTGTTCTCACTTGCTGTTTGTTAAGATCTATTTTGGGAGAGGAGAGACGATCACAAAGTGAGGATCAACCCTTGCATTGAAGACCATTCCAATCAAATATAAATTCGGAGTGTTCATTCAACGCCTTTAACATTGGCGATACTACAGGTTTGATAAGGTTGTGCTATTGAGCACTACAAGGGAAGGCTTATGTGCGACTGGATGGGCAAATTAAGGCTTATGTGCGACTGGATGGACAGTTCTAGTGTCTTAATGATGAAACTATAGGGGATCTCTTTGCACTCTGGAGATATAGATCGCCCCAATCCAGAGTTCTAGAAAGAGGTGGGTTTTGATGTTTTCGAACATCAAATGGAACAAGTATGGTTTTGGATTTTCTCCTAAAATTTAATCAAGGAAAACATATGTGGGCATGGCAAGGCACATGTAGGAGAATGAATGTCGAAGAGCCAAAATGATGAGGATCTAAAAAACGAGCACGTATCCAAATTTCACTACTACACCTTCGTCTTTTTTTAATGTTTTCCTCCAGACATTTAGCACACGCGAGTGCCAAACCACTGGAATGACTCGCGGTTGGTTTTTTCATCACTATTAGAGACGGTATATACTGACACTAATTAGCATCAATATATACCGATGGTAACTGAAGTCGGTATATATCATTGGTAATACTGACACTGATAGTGATCACTTTACTATAGAGTTATAGAAAGACTTATTTTGCGTGCGTGACTTGGCTAAAGACAAAGCCGTTGATGTAAACCATAAATTGATTGATTCTTTTTCCACCGACGAGGCTTTTCATCTTTGACCCTTAAAAGTTTCACTTTTATGGTAGCATTATGTACATTTGTATATTAAATTCACCATTTATTTTGATCTTGAACTTGGTGTACAACTCTTATACTTTTTATATTTCAAATGACAAAAAATTGTAGCAAAAAATTATTTGGGATCTTATTTCAAAGCACGTTCTGTAATTTTTTCAATACCATTGAGCTAGCTCCTATCCTTATATTGAACATGATAATGTTCATAAAGATTTTATGTATACAAATAGATAGCATTGGATCCTTTTTAAGTGGTTGGGAATGAACCCTAAAAGTACCCTAAAATGACTATGTATTCCCTTATTTGTAGCATGGAAGTGATCATGGTAGAGTGGCATAATCCCTAGTTTTCCACAGGTTATTTTGCTACTCATGGTTAGCGGATACACCACGGCATAGATCCGAATAGACATTTGTTTTTTTGCTTCAACTTGCTTGACTAGACTTTCCTTGATGATTGTTCGGTTGTGCCTGATGAGTGGTCACTAGCTTAATTGATGCATTAAGTGCAATGTTTTCTCTAAAGTTTTCCATACTACAAGATACAAGTTTGCTTATAGTGGTGGAAATAGAAACTTGCTAATGCCTGGTGCATATTTTCCATTAGATGCAGATACTAGTTACAGAGTGTCTTTGCTAGTTATTTCACTTGAATCATGCTCCTCTTATGCTTGAGTATGTGGTCACGTATTGAGTTTAACATAATATTCTATAGGATATTGGATGAGCATAGTGGTTTAGATGCATTCGTTTCTAGTTCCGATAGAACTATCATTCAGACCTTGGTCATAATAGAAGTATGGAAGGATAAAATCATTTTTTGGCTCCCTAAGTTTTTCAAAGCATGATATTGTCCAGATTACATAGGTATTTTCAGTAAGAAAAATTAATCCTTATTATGAAAATGTGCTTTTTTTCTTTTGACATAGTTGGTTTTTCTTCCATGTTTTGGATCAAATTTATGGATGATCTTCTGCAAGCATGGAAGACATGATATGTATATGTAGCACATGATCATGTTTACATATTTTCAATCATATATTCTACCTTTTGAACTGTCATTATCTTGATGTGTGGATGTTCAATTTGAGTAGTGTTTACTTTTTTAATTGCAAATTTTATGTATTGTTGTGTCTCTACCTCTCCACAATGACTCAAATGTGATAGTATGAGGATGAAAGAGAAGTTAATTGTGAGTTTTAGGCATGCCTTCATTGTTGGAATATGTTTGATTTGATTATAATCAAATCAATTGTTCCAATGATATTGAGAGGAATAAGATACTAGCTGATGAGGGTCTCGCTCGCTCGAAACCTATTTAATGTTGCTCGCTTATTTGGGGCCGCTCACTTTTCTCCACTCACTTTTTGGTAATCCTCTAGGTAGATTACCACATCTATAACCATCCAATTATGTTGGGAGGGTGCAAGACAATTGGATGGTTGCTCTGTCTCGAGGTCTAGCGCACTTATTGAGCATTGGCAGAATAAGAGCGAGTGAAATGATTGTTCCATGCAACACATATTTGGGAAATAAAATTTTTTAAGACTAGAGAAATGTTTTGAAACGTGGAAATTGACAATTTTGCTTCCGAAACTTTTGCACATCATATATCTATTAGTATGTGCATATAGATGTGAACATGGCTCTAGAGAAATGAGGCCAAAACCCTGCAAAAGCCTGAGACTATGTTACACTCGTAAAACTGTCACAAAGTGGAGATGTAACATCTGCCACAAAAGGTATACAGGTTCAGGAACTCGTATGCACAAACATTTCCTAGGCGACCCTCAAAGACAGATTGGAAAGTGCAAGGGCCCAGGAGTGGAAAGGGTGGTAGCCGTTTTGGGTGGTCAGATAGCCGCAAGTGCAAACACGATTGTGGATGAAATAGTCACACGCCACCAGTCTCAACTTGTAATTGAAGACAGAACCATGGGTCTTGAAACCCCGAGTGAGCAATCAGCAACTATGGAAAGTTGTTCGCAAACTGCAACCACACATAGTAGTGGTGCATGATCCCTTTCACAATCGACAAGTTGCTCAAACCTACATATGGAAAGAGGACAATGCAGTAATGTGCCTCGTTTGAATGCCTATTTACATGTGCAGCAACAATCCTTGGAAGCTTCCTTCCAAGCATAACCTATTGAGAAGGCGCAACAAGATGTGTTTGAAGGTATTTGTCGCATGGGATATCCATTGAGCATGGTGCAAAGCCCACATTGGAAAAAATCCATGGCCGCTGTCGCTAAAGCTGGCCCAGGTTTCACAATGCCTAGTTATGCTACCGTCCCTAAAACAACATGTTGGATGCATACTACAGTAGGATGAAAGAGGAGATTCAGGAACTGGTTTATGACGGCATTGAGAAATCTACTTCCACCATCGTATCAGATGGATGGAAGAATGCTAGCAACCGGCCCTTAATTAATGTCATGGTTGTGACGTTCAAAGGGGAGGCTTTCTGACAGTCGATTGATACAAGAGGCTTTCTGACAGTCGATTGATACAAGTGGTGAGGCTAAGATGGGAGAATTCATTGTAGAGAAGTTAAGTAGATGTATTGAAGATATCGGTCCTGATAATGCTTAGAATTTTTGAAAGCCTGGGGAAATTTTAAATCATAGATATTGACGTATTTGGGCATCGTCATGCTCGTGCCACTGTCTAGACCTAGTCTTGGAGGATTGGCATAAAACACCTGAGACAAACTTCTTTAAAGTTATCATGGATGCGGCTCAAAAGGCCGTGTTGTACTTTCTTAACCATTAGCGATTACTAGGCATATTCAGGAATCATCACCCTGCGAATCACCCATTAGAGCTTCTGAAGCCAAGTGAAACACATTTTGGCACAAACTATAGAATGATGGAGACGTTGTTAAAGCAGCGGACCCTTGTAACCGAGACACTATTCAGTGCAGAAGCCGTAAGGCATGCTCAAACAACTCTCGTAAAAAATTTGGAGACCTAAAGGAGTTGGTTAATAATCCGGCATTTTGGAAGAGGGTATCCGATGCAGTGGAAGCTATGAAGCCAATTTGGTTTGCAATCTGTAGGTTGGATGTGAAAGGGCTAAGCATGGGGAGTGCTTATATGGCGTGGTAGACTACTGAGAGGGATGTTTTGAAGGAAGATTCAAGGCTAAGCTAAGGTGGACATAGCATGACTAAATGAACCGCGTTGCAAAAGATGGTGCGAAAACGATGGAATCAAGCTCACAACACTTTGCACTATGCTACCCATACATTAGATCTGCAATGGTGGGACTATCACACAGAGATGGATGTATAGATAATGCAGTCATGGCATGATCTTCTAGGACATTTCTTTGAGGATAAGACAGAGTATGCCTCTGCTATTAGGGAACTTTCAACTTTTTGAAATAGATAAGGATTTTTTGCCTCTCCAAGAATCAAAGAATTAGCAAAGATATGCCAGCATGGAGATGGTGGGAAGAGTGTGGAGCATCCATGCGTCATTTGCAAGCCTTGGCCATGAAGGTGTTGTCGCAACCTTGTAGCAACTCCTCTAGTGAACGAAACTGGAGTAACTATAAGTTAGTGCATTCCATCACAAGAAACCACTTGACATTGAAAAGATCAGAGAGCTGGTTTAACTCTATGCGAATGGTAGAGTGGTGGACGATGTGAAAGGGGTATGCAATGATGGTGATATGCTAAAGTGGGTACACATAGATCTTCTTGATCCCTTGCATGATGACCCTATACTGACACACCCTAAACTGAATTCTAGTGACTCAGAAAAAGAGATGTTGGTGTGATATATGCTTGTGTTTGATAAATGTTGCAATTGCAATTCTTTTAACATGCAATCCTTCTGAAATGCCATGTATTTAAAATGCAATTCTTTTAAAATGAGAGCCTTTTAAATGCAATTCATTTAAAATGCAATTATAATGCAATCCATTTAAAATGCAATTCTTTCGTAATGCAAAACTTTTAAAATCCAATTTACTTAAAACGCAATTTATTTGATATGCAAAGATGGTGTTGATGGTGGTTGGAGCGATGCAAGACTAGCCTTGATGAAATTAAAAGTCTTTCCAAGCACACTTTGCAGAGTGAGCATAAATCCCATCAAAGTGTTTGTGAAAGATTTATAATTTAAATTATGGATAATCTATGATAATTTTCATTTCACCGAACACGACAATTTACAAGTCACCAAACATGCCAATTTTCACATCAACAAACATAATAACGACTTGCCGTCATATTATAAAAGTGCATAGGAGTTGTAGATTTTGGGCAAAGTTTACATCTTAAGCCACAATCGATAGGAGAAAATTATACATGTGCTCAGTTTGCAAAATTTATAGTTATAGTTGTGGTGGCCAAAAAAATACACTACTTTGCCCATTTTAAAAAAATTTAGAGCATTAAAAAAACATTGTTTTGTCACGTCCATGTGTCGGTGTCAATTTTGAGGGCCGCATGTACAATTGCATCTTGTGCAATTGTTCAATAAAGATAAACAACCTGCACAGTAGCACCACCATCACCAAGGTGGACAGGATGGAGAGGAGAATGACCAGCATGATTGCTAGATTCGTGGAGGTCTGAAGAAAAACGATTTGAAAAAACTCAAGCATTAAAATCGTGCATCATTTACTTAAGTATTTCAAAACAATTAAAATACACCTATGAAGAAAATCGATTTGAAAAAACCCAAAATTTGCAATTGCACAACAAAATTTAAGTATTTCAAAATAATTAAAAAGAGACACAAAAACAATAATCGTGTGATCAAATAAAATCAAAACATGCTAACGAGTAGCCATCATATTAACTCCAAACTCCATTAACAAAATTGGTATATGTCATTACAATATATGGGGTCTGTAATCTTCATAGCCGAGGATCTGTTGAAAATGTTGTTCAGATGCCAAGAACATCATACAATTGCTTCACCTAGGGAGCATTACAAGTTCGGCAGGCACTCTTGACCTTCAACGTATTTACTAGGCATACCAAGTGAAATCGATGGTGATATGATAGCGCATAGTATCCAGTCGTCGTATCAAAATGGTCTTGGCATATTGGAAATAAAGGTCCATCATTCACAGAGGTGATTACGCGATGGAATGGTCGATGGTTTTCTGGTAGCCAAGCCCACAAAATTTGGATCCAAGGTGCGAACCTGCCTCTATCTACTGTATGTGTTAGAGGGCGGCTTGTGCATCTTGCACTTGCTAAGAATATGCAGTGGGGATGCGGCATTGCTCTTTGTAGGCATTTTCTAGGTCTTGCCTCTGACTAGCTTGTTGGAGCATGGCATTTAGGTGATTGACTTTAGCTTGCAAGCACTCGTTCTCACTCATCACCCACCGATACTCAGACATAGCATCACACGCTTTGATCCTCGGAAAGGTGAGATCTACCCACGATGCACTTTGCATCACAGCATGTGGACCCTCTACACCGTCACCCCCCTCTATGCCTTCATCTCCCATGACTTCACACACATTCATAAATAACTCAAAGCTCGTCACAGAAACTACACAAATGCAAAATATGGCTAATGAGTACAATGTATAATATAACAACTACGAGCACGCATGTAACAAAATGGCATGTAGTTCATTTATCTGAAGTCGAGCTTCCCACGTTAGCAGGTGGTGTTGTAACAATGAGGATAGCGGTGGCGTTGGCTATCAGTGGTTGCCCTATCTTTTTGCCATGTGTCCTAGGTTTGTCAGCGAAGTCTATAGTCATGTCATCCAACAAAGACTGTATTAGATAATTCGGGAAAAACACAATTCCCAAAATGGCAGTTTTGGAAGAAATTGTAGCTCCCCTCAATGAAAAAACAAGAAAAATATGTGAAAATAGATTAGATAGCCATTCATGAAGTGTGAAATATCAACTACATTCTTAAATAATAAATAGAATATCAGTGTCTAAACTATGTTATCATCAACAAAATAATAAACTTTGAAACCCATTTGAGTTAGATTCATCTCATGAGCCATAGTGATGTTCAAAAACACCTTCATAATAGCTCTCTGGAATTTCCATTGATATTGAGACTTGCTTTGTTGTGAGCATTCTCATTTAAAAATCTCCAAAACACCGTTTAAAAAATGTAGAGTGTAGTTAATAACCATGAGTATTGCAATGAAAACGCACAAGCTCTTTAACTTGACCAAGTGTTTTTAGAGGAGAATGAATGCAAGATATGTAGTTGATGGAAAATCAATGGGCAATGACAAGCATTTGATGTAATTTAGGTGGCAATGACAATCATTTATTGTGCACTTTCAATGTTTAGACTGACTAGCATTATTGTAAAAGGATAACTTTACATGTCATGTTGATTACTCATTGCAAAGTAAAAAAGTACACTTTAGGATGAAAACATAACAACTTGTTGATGCACCATTGAAATCCCTTGAATAAATCATGATTCCAAAGAAACTCTCAATTTCTAGCCCCAAAGAGAATGGCACCGGAAAGAATGGCACAAGAGACACTCCTTCAAAATACATTATGAATGTAGTTATGAACATGTTTGCATATTATTCACACACAACAATTACGCACCAATTTACATAGCTAGCAAGAAAGTAGTAATTCCCATAAGTAATGATTGTATAAAGAAATACAATGTTGTTGTTCAAAACTCATAGTCTGCAAATAGTCCTCTCCTGCATGTATATCATCTATGGATTCAATACAAATGTGACCATATTCTGTAATATATATGTTCATCATGGGGTCATACCAAGGTGGAACATTAGGGGAAAATACATAACAAATGTTTGGCTTTACATTGGTATTTCTATTGCTGTTAATAAATCCTGCCACATTGCCATATTGAACATCACCAAAATATGCACCATATCCTTCATAGGGACAGTAGGGTCCTCTTGGATAGAGTACTTCTTTAGCCTTGGATGAACTCTTCATAATTCCTTCCAGTCTCTGTAGGAGTACTTGTCACCTCCATAATGGAGAATAGTAGTCCCTCTCTTGATGGAGTCATGCACCAAGCCAATACCTGTAATGGTTGACTCATGCACCTCGAAAGCCACATTTTTTATCCAGAACACTTCGTTGATAGGGACATGTAACTTTGGTGGTCCAAATGGATCTCGTTCTGGTATGTACCTACTCAAGCTTGATTTGAACGTATATCTATCTACATCGCAAAAGACAAATTCAATTAGCTACAACAACAGTTATATAGACTTGAGATAAAATCAAAAAACACTTTGACATATGTACCTTCATGGAAAATACGCATTCTGTAGTCGGTTTATGTAGCCCTTAGCAATGTATTTCTTGATATAGTGACCTTTGTACCCTAGGTCTATAGCGAATTGAGAAACTTGCATAGCATTCATGTTAGAGAGTTGCGGAGCATTCCTTAAAAGTCTTATTTGGGATGCATTGAGTTTAGGCACCTAGCCATCACCACCATGGGTTGCCCTAGGGTGTACACCCTTTGGTTCTGTATTACCACCTATAGCCCTCTCTCTTAGTTGATCTGCGAGAGGAAGATTTCTTGTTTTATATTCCATTCTTGACCATGCATGATTTTCCTCCCTCCATTCATCAATTACTTTCTAGACAAGGTTGAAATCCTTATGCCCCTCCATCACAGGTAACTGTCCATACCGATTTGTCTCAATCATGCTGCGCACATCTTTAGTTTCATCAAGTTGTAGTAAGTACGGCATCAACTCTTTCAATAGAATATTATCATCCTTGTCTTGTACATCAAACATTGAAGGAAATATGCAATTTGATGGAGGGCTAATGCAAGCCTTGTATGGGGAGTCATCAACAAGGATTGTCCTTCTAGCATCACATCCAAATGCCTTTGAGATTTTTGCTAAGGGTTTGAACATTGCCCCAACACCAACCTTGTCAGCCCTATTTATCCTCGTCTTACTGTAAGTGTAGCATCCTTGCTGAGACCATATAACAAAGAAAGGGAGGCTCTCATTTGCATAATTTTGCAGCTTTCCTACCATATCAAGTACGTTATACTCCATCGCAGTTGACCAGATACCTACATTAAATCTTTGTAGCAAGATTTTAAGAAATTCTATGCACCTAGGACGAACAACCATATAGCTATTTTTGCCATGCATAATGGACAGATGTATTGGAGACTTGAATAGGCAACGACTTAATAACAAGCCATTCAAGTCTAATATGATTGTTATTCGTGGCATATCCAAAGAAATTGTATGTGGATATAGATCCAAATTCTCCTTGAAGTTGCTAGCTTCTGACTCGTCCAAATTGTCAGGTGCTATGTTTTCATACATGTTTGCAATAACAATAAGATTATCTAGTCTTGTCCCCAATGTTGAGACAGTACGTTCATCCATTTTCTCTTCTAAAAGTATAGGATTCATGATATTCCTTGCAATTTTCTCCATTTTTGGGGTTATGTTTTCTTCTATACCTCCTGTATCCATCGCGTAATTGATAGTCCCCATTTTGGGTGGTATGTTGTCCTCTACATTTGATGTCTCCATATCCTTCCATGCATCATTGGTCCCTGTGGAAGTTGAGGAATATACAAATATTTTGATTCTTTAGAGTGTATTCAACAATGTCGAAGCACAAAAGCATATGAAACTAATAAATAACAATAAAGTACGAACATTATCCATCGTCGTTCACTGACTCCATTGTCTTTTTGGGGAATGGCACTGGTGCCAATCTCTCTAAAGGTCAATTGAGAATGCAAATAGTGCAACCTTTCTCTCTGAACTCATAAAGAGAATGGCACTAGTGCCATTCTTCTCTTAGGATGGTGCTAGTGCCATTTTACATATAAGGTTATGGAGAATGCCACTAGTGCCTTTCTCTATATCCTCATTGGGAGGAGAGAATACTACTAGTGCCTCCCCCCATGTCCCAAAAGAAATGTACACTGCATGATCTGAAAGCATAGATATTGTATTACTTTGGTCCAATAGATTTGTAGAAAGCACCCAAATCCAAACTTTGGTAGCATAGTTAATACTATACAATTTTTAATCTCTGTAATGCTTTCAACTAACATAGATTCAAGAAAGAAACATAACAGTATTACCATTCTACATAACCACAAAGAGAGAATGGCACTAGTGCCATTCTCCATATGAGATCGCATAAAATGTTAATAGTACCTCTTACGTATAACCCGACATAGGGAGAATGACACTAGTATCATTCCCATGTCATTATGTCACAGAACTTTATCATACCTAATGTTTAATCTCTTTAATATAATGAGAGTATGTACAATCGAGAAAATCCATAAAAGTCATATTATTTTGAAACTGAATACACAATGCATAAATGAGTAGCTAAAGACCTTGCTCCAAATCTTCCAATGTAATCGTTGGGATAGCTTCAAGATCTGCTTCAGTTAAAGGTCGCAAGTCTTCAATGTGATACTCACCCTCTTTAATTCCTTCATCGATAGGTGAATCAGCTCTATGTGTCTCAAGAGGCCTCTCAATGCTAGACCAAATCTTAATATGGGGATTATTTGATGCATGTGCCACACACATAGCCTCGACCTCTGTCGCCTATTGGGATGTCTTCACTAGTGAGATCACTTTTCTTTTGCTTGACAATGCTTGTAATGCCACACATCCATTAGTAAAGACGTCAACAACAACTTCATGTTCCCTACTACAATAGCACCTGATGCACTCCTTGATGATGCGATGCTTCACAACCGCCTCTTTTTCATACTCATCGTCCTCATCAGAATAAAGAATATTGTCCTCAATTATTGTTTATGGCCTTGTGTTTTCTAACATGTGCTCAAATCCATCAAACCCATCATGTGAGCTTACAAATGACAAAAAACAGAGGGTCTCAGACAAACCCTTTTGTGCACTCTCCGATTCATGGATAACACCCACAAACCTTCTATGCCAAAATCGAGCCTCTATCATTGCTTCCTTGAGATTTACCATCTCTATCATTGTCATAAATTATAGCAAACATACTGTGACGGAGTGGCAATGGTCTCCACCAAGCCATAGAGCAACTTCTTGAAGGCATCCTTATCCCAACACATGCCTTTGGTAGATCCCTCTGAGGTGTCAAGCACACAGAAGCTGATTGGAAGTTGTCCCTTGGAGTGACGTGTTAGAAAGCTCTTCCCCTCCATCTCCATGTTCACTTGAATAATTGTCCAAGGAAAACAAGACTGCGATGTAGACTTGTTACCCTCTATTGAACTAATCACCCAATCAACATAGATTGATGCGACTTCTGGGAAATCAGGTGTGGACTTGCCAACTTCCAGCTTCTCTTTGACCCATGACTCACATGAACCCTTGAAGCTCTGATAAACATTGTTCGTAGATGTCATCATCATATGTGACCATGTGTGTGTCCTTGGTAGCAAAGTTTGCACCCATCGATATGCTTGCAACTCCTACAAAATTCTATTTAAAAAAATCAAAATCATCTTAGACATTCTTCTTATCCAAATCATGTAATAGAGATAATACTGACACTAGTGCAATTCTCCCATTACCATGTCAAAAGCATGACTTGGTAACTAGAAGAATGGCACTAGTGCCATTCTCACATCAGGGAATTGACACTACTATCATTTCTTTTACAAAGCCATAAACATTCTTGAAATAAAAAATGCATACAAAACAAAGTTTATTACTCACATCCCAACTTTGTCGATCTTTATGCCCTTTGACAAGGCCTTGGGCTGGTTTCTTTGGTCGTCCAAATGCAATCCATTGCGCCCTTAGGTGTTGTAAGATATCGATATATGGTTGATTTTTCAAAACGGTCTGTGCCTCCATGTTGGCCATTGATGATATCTTACAACTTGCTTCAACTGGTGCATTGACAACAATTCTCGCCTTCCTCCGTGTATAGAAACCTTTTCGTTGATTGAAGGCTTCTCCACGTGCTTTAGTTATAAACATCCTTGCAGCATAAATCGAATGCTACCCTATGAGAATCCAATAATTATACTTCTTTAACTTTTCCACCTTTATCTCTTCCTTGCACATCGGAGTATTTGTGCCTGTGTGGTAAGGCATAAGTTATGCACATGTTGCAGGAGGTCGTGCATTCATTGCAAAACTCTTGACCAAGTCACTGACATAGCTGAGGGTCAATGTCCTGTACACATATTGGCTTGGTGCTCTAAAGCAATTCATCACTGGGATCAACACCTCAAACTCCAAACCAAATGGGAAGTACTCTACGTACTCCATTAAGCCTGTCATACTTGTGTCCTTCCTTTCCAATTTCTTTTGTAGTGCCTTAAAGTCAACATCTGGCTGGATTTTCTTATACAAGATGATAGTTGCTTCAGATGACTTCTCACCATATCCTGTTATATGTGTCTCACCACTCCCCGTTGCATCACCTCCACTTCCAGTTCCATCAGTGACTATTCCCGTACCTCCCTGTTTTCCTCCTAAAGTTGTCTCTTTATCTTTAGCTTCTTAATCCAGTTTATCCCCAATGCTTGTTTTTCCATTTGACCTTATTTCCTTCTCACCTATTGTTTCCTCCTCACCGGTCTCTCTAGCCTTCTCTTTCAATGTGTTCTGAGACACTTGAGAGCTTGATCCCTCAACATCACTTTTCTTGGTTCTTTTCGAAACTTTTCTACTCTTTTTTCTATCTTGCTTTATCCCTTTTGTTACCAAATCAAAGCTTTCTAATATCTGTTGGTTGGTATAATTTTCTGGCTCATTAATCCAACCCCTAGATATCATCGTGTCCTCCCCAGTAGCATTCATCCTCGCATGATCAAAACAAGCAGGATCCAATTGATACACATTGCCACCCAATGTATGAATTTTGAGACAAGGAATGTTGTCTTTCTCGGTATCCTCCATCTCTTTAACTTGTCCAACATCTTCAAAAGTTGTTCCTTGGATGTTCACAAAACAATGCACTTTATGGAGTTTTTGGAGTTGCATTATTGTATATATCCAAAAACCATCCTCTTCCAGAACTAACTCCATCATAAACTGACACCTCTCGAACCTTTCTCTTTGCCTTGCTAGCCATTCTTGCAATGTTCTGTTAACAAAAGAACCAAGGACACAATGAAATGTATAATAGAAAATCATAAGTGTAGTAGGAAATATTACAACCACAATGCAACTTCTATTAACAAAATAACCAAGGCGAAGCAACTTATATATGCATTATGAAAAACTACACCCACATAGTAAGCAAATATACACAATATCAAAGTTAAGATGGTTATAATAAAGAATGGTATTCGTGCCATTCTCCAACATAATATGATGCTATGAAGAGTGTCACAAATGCCATTGAACACATGGATTGTGAGTTTGTTCAGAATGGCACAAGTGCCATCCTCCGTGAGAGTTTGAGGATAATGCCACTGGTGCCATCCTCCAGGATGTTAAGGAGAATGGCAGAAGTTCGATTCATCACATGGATTGCAGAGAATCAAATAATGGCACCAGTGCCATTCTCCTTATGTGAAGGTTATCACATGAGAGTTTTCTCACCTGACCTTCTAGAGAAGGGCAGTGATGCTAATAAGAATGCACATGTGAGTTTAGGCTTCTCAATTCCATTTTCTAGGGCCTAATAAGAGACTGGCACCACTGCCATTCTCCACTTGTACAAATGTTTACCCTACTATTCTAGGAGGGGTATTCTAGGAGAGTGGTGTCCAATTCCAATCCACATGTGAGTTTGATGATCTCAGTGTGATTATGAAGTTACCAGCATGAGATTGGCATCACTGCCATTCTCCACTAGTGGTAGTCTAGACATTCCACTAATTTTATTGGTTGCAGTAGGATAATGGCAAAAGTGCCAATGCACATGTGAGTTTAGAATTCCTTGTGCATGTTTTCAGGTCATGGTATGATATTGGCACCACTGCCATTCTCCACTGGTGGCATTCTCCACAGAGATTGACACAAATCCATATGATCTCTACACAGCGAAGTGATCACTACATAGAAGAATGCACATGTGAGTTTAAGCTTGTCAATGCCATTTCTTAGGGCCTAATAAGAGATTGGCACCACTGCCATTCTCCACTTGTACAAATGTTTACCCTATTATTCTAGGAGGGGTATTCCAGTAATCATAGGAGAGTGGTGTCCGATTCCATTCCACATGTGAGTTTGATGATCTCAGTGTCATTATGTAGTTGCCAGCATGAGATTGCCATCACTGCCATTCTCAACTAGTGGTAGTCTAGACAAACTAAACCTATAGATTGACATTCCACTAATTTTATTGGCTGCAGTAGGATAATGGCAAAAGTGCCAGTGACATGTGAGTTTAGGATTCCTTGTGCATGTTTTCAGGTCATGGTATGAGATTGGCACCACTGCCATTCTCCACCGGTGGCATTCTCCACAGAGATTGACACAATTCCATATGATCTCTACATAGCGGAGACTGTGATCACTACATAGAAGAATGCACATGTGAGTTTAGGCTTCTCAATGCCATTTCTTAGGGCCTAATAAGAGATTGGCACCACTGCCATTCTGCACTTGTACAAATGTTTACCCTACTATTCTAGGAGGGGTATTCCAGTGATCATAGGAGAGTGGTGTCCGATTCCATTCCACATGTGAGTTTGATGATCTCAATGTCATTATGTAGTTGCCAGCATGAGATTGGCATTACTGCCATTCTCAACTAGTGGTAGTCTAGACAAACTAAACGTGTAGATTGACATTCCACTAATTTTATTGGATGCAGTAGGATAATGGCAAAAGTGCCAATGCACATGTGAGTTTAGGATTCCTTGTGCATGTTTTCAGGTCATGCTATGAGATTGACACCACTGCCATTCTCCACTGGTGGCATTCTCCACAAAGATTGACACAATTCCATTTGATCTCTACACAACGGAGACAGTGATCACTACATAGAAGAATGCACATGTGAGTTTAGGCTTCTCAATGCCATTTCTTAGAGCCTAATAAGAGATTGGCACCACTGCCATTCTCCACTTGTACAAATGTTTACCCTACTATTCTAGGAGGAGTATTCTAGGAGAGTGGTGTCCGATTCCAATCCACATGTGAGTTTGATTATCTCAGTGTGATTATGTAGTTGCCAGCATGAGATTGGCATCACTGCCATTCTCCACTAGTGGTAGTCTAGACAAACTAAACCTATAGATTGACACTCCACTAATTTTATTGGCTGCAGTAGGATAATGGAAAAAGTGCCAACGCACATGTGAGGATTGGCACCACTGGCATTCTCCACTGGTGGCATTCTCCACAGAGATTAACACAATTCCATATGATGTCTACACAATGATGTCTACACAGCGGAGACTGTGATCACTACATAGAAGAATGCACATGTGAGTTTAGGCTTCTCAAAGCCATTTTCTAGGTCCTAATAAGAGATTGGCACCATTGCCATTCTCCACTTGTACAAATGTTTACCCTACTATTCTAGGAGGGGTATTCCAATGATCATAGGAGAGTGGTTTCCGATTCCAATCCACATGTGATTTTGATGATCTCAGTGTCATTATGTAGGTGCCAGCATGAGTTTGGCATCACTGCCATTCTCCACTAGTGGTAATCTCTCGGTAATCTAGACAAACTAAACGTGTAGATTGACATTCCACTAATTTTATTGGCTGCAGTAGGATAATGGCAAAAGTGCCAATGCACATGTGAGTTTAGGATTCCTTGTGCATGTTTTCAGGTCATGGTATGAGATTGGCACCACTGCCATTCTCCACTGGTGGCATTCTCCACAGAAATTGACACAATTCCATATGATCTCTACACAGCGGAGACAATGATCACTATATAGAAGAATGCACATGTGAATTTAGGCTTCTCAATGCCATTCTCTAGGGCCTAATAAGAGATTGGCACCACTTCCATTCTCCACTTGTACAAATGTTTACCCCACTATTCTTGGAGGGGTATTCTAGGAGAGTGGTGTCCAATTCCAATCCACATGTGAGTTTGATGATCTCAGTGTGATTATGTAGTTGCCAGCATGAGATTGGCATCACTGCCATTGTCCACTAGTGGTAGTCTAGACATTCCACTAATTTTATTAGCTGCAGTAGGATAATGGCAAAAGTGCCAATGCACATGTGAGTTTAGGATTCCTTGTGCATGTTTTCAGGTCATGGTATGAGATTGGCACCACTGCCATTCTCCACTAGTGGCATTCTCCACAGAGATTGACACAAATCCATATGATCTCTGCACATGTGAGTTTAGGCTTCTCAATGCCATTTCTTAGGGCCTAATAAGAGATTGGCACCACTGCCATTCTCCACTTGTACAAATGTTTACCCTACTATTTTAGGAGGGGTATTCCATTGATCATAGGAGGATGGTGTCATATTCCAATCCACATGTGAGTTTGATGATCTCAGTGTCATTATGTAGTTGCCAGAATGAGATTGGCATCACTGCCATTCTCCACTAGTGGTAGTCTAGACAAACTAAACCTATAGATTGACATTCCACTAATTTTATTGGCTGCGATAGGATAATGGCACAAGTGCCAATGCACACGGGACTTGTGCCAATGCACACGGGAGTTTAGGATTCCTTGTGCATGTTTTCATGTCATGGTATGAGATTGGCACCACTGCCATTCTCCACAGAGATTGACACAAATCCATATGAACTCTACACAATGGAGACTGTGATCACTACAAAGAAGAATGCACATGTGAGTTTAGGCTTCTCAATGCCATTTCTTAGGGCCCAATAAGAGATTGGCACCACTGCCATTCTCCACTTGTACAAATGTTTACCCTACTATTCTAGGAGGGGTATTCCAATGATCATAGGAGAGTGGTGTCTGATTCCATTCCACATAAGAGTTTGATGCTCTCAGTGTCATTATGTAGTTGCCAGCATGTGATTGGCATCACTGCCATTCTCCGCTAGTGGTAATCTAGACAAACTAAACCTATAGATTGACATTCCACTAATTTTATTGGCTGCAGTAGGATAATGGCAAAAGTGCAAAGGCACGTGTGAGTTTAGGATTCCTTGTGCATGTTTTCAAGTCATGGTATGAGATTGGCACCACTGCCATTCTCCACATAGATTGACACAAATCCATATGAACTCTACACAGCGGAGACTGTGATCACTACAAAGAAGAATGCACATGTGAGTTTAGGCTTCTCAATGCCATTTCTTAGGGCCTAATAAGAGATTGGCACCACTGCCATTCTCCACTTGTACAAATGTTTACCCTACTATTCTAGGAGTGGTATTCCAGTGATCATAGGAGAGTGGTGTCCGATTCCATTCCACATGTGAGTTTGATGATCTTAGTGTCATTATGTAGTTGCCAGCATGAGATTGGCATCACTGCCATTCTCCACTAGTGGTAATCTAGACAAACTAACCGTATAGATTGACATTCCACTAATTTTATTGGCTGCAGTAGGATAATGGCAAAAGTGCAAATGCACATGTGAGTTTAGGATTCCTTGTGCATGTTTTCAGGTCATGGTATGAGATTGGCACCACTACCATTCTCCACTGGTGGCACTCTCCACAAAGATTGACACAATTCCATATGATCTCTACACAGTGGAGACAGTGATCACTACATAGAAGAATGCACATGTGAGTTTAGGATTCCTTGTGCATGTTTTCAGGTTATGGTATGAGATTGGCACCACTACCAATCTCCACTGGTGGCATTCTCCACAGAGATTGACATAATTCCATATGATCTCTACATAGCGGAGGCAGTGATCACTACATAGAAGAATGCACATGTGAGTTTAGGCTTCTCAATGCCATTTCTTAGGGCCTAATAAGAGATTGGCACCACTGCCATTCTCCACTTGTACAAATGTTTACCCTACTATTCTAGGAGGGGTATTCCAGTGATCATAGGAGAATGGTGTCCGCTTCCAATCCAAATGTGAGTTTGATGATCTCAGTGTCACTATATAGTTGCCAGCATGACATTGGCATCAGTGCCATTCTCCACTAGTGGTAGTCTAGACAAACTAAACCTATAGATTGACATTCCAGGGCCTAATAAGAGATTGACACAATTCCATATGATCTCTACATAGCAGAGACAGTGATCACTACATAGAAGAATGCACATGTGAGTTTAGGCTTCTCAATGTCATTTCTTAGGGCCAGCATGAGATTGGCATCACTGCCATTCTCCACTAGTGGTAGTCTAGACAAACTAAACCTGTAGATTGATATTCCAGTAATTTTATTGGCTGCAGTAGGATAATGGCAAAAGTGCCAATGCACATGTGAGTTTAGGATTCCTTGTGCATGTTTTCAGGTCATGGTATGAGATTGGCACCAATGCCATTCTCCACTGGTGGCAATCTCCATAGAGATTGACACAATTCCATATGATCTCTACACAGCGGATACAGTGATCACTACATAGAAGAATGCACATGTGAGTTTAGGTTTCTCAATGCCATTTCTTAGGGCCTAATAAGAGATTGGCACCACTGCCATTCTCCACCTGTACAAATGTCTACCCCACTATTCTAGGAGGGGTATTCTAGTGATCATAGGAGAATGGTGTCTGATTCCAATCCAAATGTGAGTTTGATGATCTCAGTGTCATTATATAGTTGCCAGCATGAGATTGGCATCACTGCCATTCTCTAGTGGTAGTCTAGACAAACTCAACCTATAGATTGACATTCGAGGGCCTAATAAGAGATTGACACAATTCCATATGATCTCTATACAGCGATCACTACATAGAAGAATGCACATGTGAGTTTAGGCTTCTCAATGCCATTTCTTAGGGCCAGCATGAGATTGGCATCACTGCCATTCTCCACTAGTGGTAGTCTAGACAAACTAAACCTATAGATTGATATTCCAGTAATTTTATTGGCTGCAGTAGAATAATGGCAAAAGTGCCAATGCACATGTGATATTTTGATTCCTTGTGCATGTTTTTAGGTCATGGTATGAGATTGGCACCACCTCCATTCTCCACTGGTGGCATTCTCCACAGAGATTGACACAATTCCATATGATCTCTACACAGCAAAGACTGTGATCACTACATAGAAGAATGCACATGTGAGTTTAGGCTTCTCAAAGACATTTTCTAGGTCCTAATAAGAGATTGGCACCACTGCCATTCTCCACTTGTACAAATGTTTACCCTACTATTCTAGGAGGGGTATTTCGGTGATCATAGGAGAGTGGTGTACGATTCCAATCCACATGTGAGTCTGATGATCTTAATGTCATTATGTAGGTGCCAGCATGAGTTTGGCATCATTGCCATTCTCCACTAGTGGTAATCTAGACAAACTAAACCTGTAGATTGACATTCCACTAATTTTATTGGCTGCAGTAGGATAATGGCAAAAGTGCCAATGCACATGTGAGTTTAGGATTCCTTGTGCATGTTTTCACGTCATGGTATGAGATTGGCACCACTGCCATTCTCCACAGGTGGCATTCTCCACAGAGATTGACACAATTCCATATGATCTCTACACAGGGGAGACAGTGATCACTATATAGAAGAATGCACATGTGAGTTTAGGCTTCTCAATGCCATTTTCTAGGGCCTAATAAGAGATTGGCACCACTGCCATTCTCCACTTGTACAAATGTTTACCTTACCATTCTTGGAGGGGTATTCTAGGAGAGTGGTGTCCAATTGCAATCCACATGTGAGTTTGATGATCTCAGTGTGATTATGTAGTAGCCAGCATGAGATTGGCATCACTGCCATTCTCCACTAGTGGTAGTCTAGACATTCCACTAATTTTATTAGCTGCAGTAGGATAATGGCAAAAGTGCCAATGCACATGTGAGTTTAGGATTCCTTGTGCATGTTCTCGGGTCATGGTATGAGATTGGCACCACTGCCATTCTGCACTGGTGGCATTCTCCATAGAGATTGACACAAATCCATATGATCTCTGCACATGTGAGTTAAGGCTTCTCAATGCCATTTCTTAGGGCCTAATAAGAGATTGGGACCACTACCGATATCCACTTGTACAAATCATGTTTACCCTACTATTCTAGGAGGGGTATTCCATTGATCATAGCAGAATGGTTTCCAATTCCAATCCACATGTGAGTTTGGGGTTCTAAGTGCCATTTTCTAGGTCATAGCATGAGATTGGCATCATTGCCATTCTCGACTGGTGGCAATCTGCACAAAATCAACATGTAGATTGGCATTCCACTGATTTTATTGGAAGTACGATAATGGCACAAGTGCCAATGCACATGTGAGTTTAGGATTCCTAGGGCCATTTTTCAAGTCTTGGTATGAGATTGGCAACACTTTTATTCTCCATTGGTGGCATTCTCCACAAAAGGACATGAAGATTGACACAAAGCCATACATTGATCTCTACACATGAGAGACTATGATCACTACATAGGAGGAAAGTTGAATTTCCCTAATCTACCCTATATATTTCAAAGATGAATTTACTGTATCCTTGGAGAGTGGCATCTGAAAGATGAGTATCTTGCCATAATCTATCATATACATTTTGTGCCACTATAGCAGTGGGAGAATGGCATTTAAAAGCTGAATTTCACATTTTTGGCTGTATTATGCCCTATGTATTGATAAGATATTACTGAGAGAATGGAGTTTCAAAGATGAATTTCACATTTCTTACAAGTCCAGCATTGTGCAGTGTCATGTGATCAATAGGGTAGTGGCATTCCAATTATCATATTGGCATTAGGAGAATGGCACAGGTGCCAATCTACATTTAAGTTTGGGGTTCATAGTGATACTTTCCAGGTTCCGGCTTGGCACCCCTGCCATTCGCCATTGGAGTTTTATAGGATGGCTCCACTACCATTCTCCACCAATGGAACATAGAAGAATGCACATGTGAGTTTAGGCTTCTCAATGCCATTTTCTAAGCATGGCACTTGTGCCAATGTCTCGGGGGGGTCACTCATCATATGTAACCCTATCACGTGAGTTCAACAGAAGGATATTTTTTATTTCTAAAATTTACAGAAATAAATATACATAAGGGACTATTTAAAATAGTTTTGGGAAAAATTTACAGATTTGTATAGAAAAGGGTTACATTTTATTAACCAAATCTTTTACGGATAAGGGATTTTAAATATAGGCCTTGAACGCACGTGATATAGAGGGTTTATACATAGTGACCCCCCTGAGGCCAATGTATCTTTAATTGACATAAATCTTTTACTTAAAGCATTCCCATTTTTGCCAATCTTTAGAATATTTTTAAATAATTTTTAATTTTAGAATGGTACTGGTACCAAATCTTACTCTGAAATCTTGATTATTGTTTCACGTCTTTCACTTTATAGCTAGAAATTTCCAAATTATCAAAATTTATTTATCTCAAGGGATAATGGCACTAGTCCCACTCTCAAGGACTTCTTATGAGGTCTTGGAGAATGTTTAAAATTTGAATTCCAATCTCTAAATTTGCCATTCAGTCATGAAAATCAAGATTGAGATTGAAGTTTAACTTGAAATCAAAATTTGAAAACTAGAATTTAGGTTTTGAAATACAATTTCAAACACAATTTATATATTTGAACTACAATTTGAAATTAAAATATCAATATTAATTTGAATTTGAATTTAATATTGGAGAGAATGGCACAAGTGCCACTCTATATATCCAAAATTTAGAAAGGAACAATGGCGGGAAAAGCTATATTTTAAAATTTTAATTATTTAGTACTTTCAAATTATCATTTTAAATTTCAAAATCTACATTGCAACCAAATCAAGCCCTTTCTATTGATGCCTTTCCTTGAGAGAGAGAGATTCGAATGTGCCTAACCTTTTACAGTGCATAGGGTTCTTATACCATGCTCTTCCCTCTGCCTTCACGCTGCAGTTGTGCCACGAAATTTAAAAAATCTCGCAATTCTGCATCCTATCTCTCGATCGAACATAGTTTGAGGAGTCACCAACAAAGCCGATTCAGAGTTTCAAACGAATGTGACGAATACACTCGCTGCCCCGCATCTGTACATTCATCTTTTGGACGAGAGGAAAGTTTTGTACCTCTGGAAACGCTACATCTACCCGTCTGTGCTGCTCTCGGATCTGTTCACAATAAGTAGATATTGGACAGCTCTTTCAACCGTGTTTCTGCTAAAGAGTCCGTGTTCAAAAAGCAGCGTCAGAAAACATCTTGTTAGTTGACGCCAGTGTGGCTGCGCACTCCTCAAACTGTGTGCAAAGCCTGCGAAAGTAGGGACCAGCATTAGAGCCTTTGATTCAAGATCTAGACAAGGCTGGCCCTCGCATTTCTTGCTTTAAGCATTTTCTTTGATGGGCAGCGAACGTGACTCGCAAACAGAATTTTGACTGGTGAAAGATCAAGGCGCCTGGGCCCTGCGGTAATGCAAAGAAAGTTGCACGCAATGCACGGACTCTGGAGAATTGAGGGAAATGAATGAGGAGTCTTGTCATTGAGGATTGCCGCCACATGCAGGGCAGTGAGGAGGGGGAAACAGCCTGGGGAAGGGGGCGATGGAGTGATGTACCCTAGAACGCGGGTGGCTTCTTTGCAGTAAATGGAGACGGTGATGGAGGCGATCGTCGATCTTGGTTGGAGCAGCTCGTTTTTCGTGGTGATTTTCTGCTTCTTCTCCAATTGAGGCCCAGCGCAGTGAGCAGTAGCAATCTCCAGTGAGCAGTAGCAAACTCAGACATAGGTGTGAGTTCCTTGAGGACAGTGAGTAGGATCTTGACCGCCTTCACTGATGCCGACCATTAGCGGCCCAACGTACTGCTCAGTGCTGAGAATCAAGATTCGTCCACAAGGGAAAAATATCGAAGTTGAAGCTTCTTGGTACTACAACAAAAGAAACAGAGGAATGCAGTTGTGGTAGCTTCTTGGAGTCTGCAAATTGATGGCATGACTGAGCGGCTCAGCTGAATGAGTGTGACTGAGCGGCTCAGCTGAATGTCTGAGGACTGAGCTGGCTGCGGGGCTAAATGTTTGAGGACAGACGCCGGAGAAGGAGAAGAAGAAAGTTCAAAGAAATGACAGAAAGTTCAAGACCGTAACAACGACAGGCTTCTAAGGTAACTAGGGTAACAGTAGGGTTTTTTTAAATAAATAAAATAAAATAAGCTTCCAATGGTAAATTACACGCGTTAGCATGGTGATAGACATTTAGGTTTACATTTTCGCAAGGGAGTTTGAGAAAGAAACGCCACACGCAAGAAGGTTAGTGTTGGTAGTGGCAATGTTTTGATTGGGTGATAGAGAGCATGGGCGCCATGAGATATGAGTTTTTAGGAAAGTTTGGCACCCACCTTGGGAATAACACAAGCACCTAGGGTCTTGTGAGGTTCTCCATCTTGGATTGTGACTGTCCACATGAAAGTCTTCTTAGGTTCATTATGGGCCATTTAGGATGCTTTGGAGTGCTAGATGGATCCCATGTTGGGGGACCAGGTCGGTCGTGACTCAATTTGGCAATGTCGATTGACATGATCGATTGGAGGGCTGCCATGATTGGGCCGCCGTAGGCAGCCATAAGGGCTATATAATAGACACTTGTTTGCTCAGCAAGAGGCACATATTTGAAGCAGCAACCCCTACCATGTATGTGGTTGATCTCTACCATGTAGCAGCAACCTCTACCATATGTATGTGGTTGATCTCACCATTGAGGGCGCAGTGTGAGGCTTCAAGTCACAGAAAGCTTAAATATTCCAAGAGATAGGTTTTTGGAATAGGAGGGAATAGGAGAGAATACTCTACAAATAGATGAAAATCCAAAATCCTTGGAACACTTCTAATGGGAAGAATAAAGTACCACTCATGAAAGGCATAGGCTAGCAAACGATGGGGAGGTAATAGGGTGTGTCGACGGCCTCAGAGCGGATTCATGTTGGCTAACCGGCTCCAGCATAGATTAGTCTTGTTTTGTGCTCCTTGAGTGTGGCCCTTGGGTGCAGCCCCTTTGTAGGGCCACATTTTTTATAAGGTCTTGTAGGGGCCTGAGTCTTGACCCCCCTCCCCCCCCCCCCTTTCTAAAGTTGGCACATTAAATTTTGCATTTCTTTAAAAAGTAAATAAATTAACTTGACCTATCTAACCTATTCAACCTAGGTATAGCCTATCTAACCTATTCCACCTATTTAATCTATGACGCTCCTTTTCTTCCCTTTATCTATGTAAACAACTTGGGATTGTGACTAGATATATAAATTTTAGTCGCTAAGCGAATTTCAAATCTTCCATAAATTTTTTATATAATATACCCCCATGTGACCATACAAGTCACGATTAGAAAATTTAGGACTTTTAGTTGCATACGCCTATCCAAAATCTATTATTGTTGAGAATACTTCCATTTCCATGGCCACTTGTTCATGTATACCAAATTTCTTTTGGCGTTGGAACTAGTAACTGTCAATGAGAAGCTATTTTTGCTTAGCATATTGTGCAGCTAGATGTCTAGATCGGTGGGTAGTAGTAGTTCATCTACACCAAGTTTGTCTTTTGCATCTATTGTTGCTAATACTACAAATGTTTTATAATATTTGAATCAATTTTGAATGCAATTTTAAAAGTATAATTAAAATAATCAAGGGACATTTTGGGGTCACAAAAGGTCCCCCTAAATCTTTTCTTCCACCTTTTTAATCTATGTCGCTCCTTTTCTTCCACCTATGCACTCCTTTTATTTTAACCTATGCTTGCGATCTATTGCTCTGATGAGCATGATTCCACAAATTTTTTTTTTAATGTGGAGAAAATTCACGTGCTCGTCAACTAATTCGGTCTGCAACTTAAAATTTTACATTAATTGGACCTTGATCAAGGTAAGCATACTCTAACATAAAAATATGTAACTCAAAATAACTAAGCTAACATGAATAAACTCACACAACTAAAGTAATATCGATCAAGTATTTAACCTATGCTTTTCTTTTATTTAACATATTTCTTTTATTTAGCCTATGCATATCTTTTATTTAACATACTTAACCTATGCATTTCTTTTATTTAACATATCTAACCTATGCATTTCTTTTATTTCTTTCATTTAATTTTTTATTTAACCAATTTATTTCTATTTTACATTTTCCACACTCATTTTCTTCCTTTTTTACATTGTCCTCACGCCTTTTATTTAACCTATTCTCATCTTCCTTTAAAAAAATCCATAGCTTGCGATCTAATGATGATCATGAGCATGATTTAAAACGTCCTCCAAAATCACATGCTTGTCAACTAATTCAATCTACAACTTAGAATTTTACATTACTTGAACCTTGATCAAGAAAACATACTCTAACGTAAAAATTTGTAACTCAACCAACCTAGCCAAAATAAATTTAATTTTCATTTTGCTCCACTGCCATTCTCCCATTGCAATGTCCCAATTCAAAACTTTGGCTTTGCAAGGGGGGAATGGCACCAGTGCCATTCTCCCAATGCATTGTCCTGATTCAAAAATTTTGCTTCACAAATTGCAATTTCCTGATTCAAATCTTGGCTTTGCAAAAAAAGGACCAGTGCCATTCTCCCGATGCAATTTCCTGATTCAAAATTTTTGCTTCACAAAGGGATAATACCACTAGTGCTATTCTCCCATCACAATGTATCGATTCAAAATGTAGGCTTTGCAAAGGGACAATGGCACCAGTGCCATTCTCCCAGATTCAAAATTTTGGCTTCATAGAGTGAGAATGGCACTAGTGAAAATATGAATCAGGGTATTGCATTGGGAGAATGGCACCAGTGCAATTCTCCCAATGCAATGTCCTAGTTCAAAAATTTGGCTTCATAAAGGTAGAATGGCACTAGTGCCATTCTCCCATTGGAATGTCCTAAAGATAAAAATAATGTATGGTTTCAAATGAATACCACGTTTATGAACACAACACACACACACACACACACACACACACAGAGTGTATGGTTTCAATTTCTAGCATTACAATGGGAGAATGGCACTGCTATTCTTTTGTTACAATTTTCCAATTCAAAACTTTGGCTTTGCAAAGGTAGAATGGACTGGTGCCATTCTCCCCATGCAATGTCCAGATTCAAAACTTCTTCACAAAGACAGCATGGCACTAATGCCATTCTCCCATTGCAATGTCATGATTCAAAATCTTGGCTTTGTAAAGGGAAATTGGGGTTTTCATTTTTGCTTGGCTTGATACTTTTCTGAAACATGTCATGTTTGTAAAATGCATGAAATCATGCAAGTCGCTCGGAATAAAAAAAAGGTGGATATCCATTTTCAAATAGATGTAGAGAATGCACCATTTTTAAAGAGAAATAAATCCTCCTTAGCAAGTGAAAGTGATTTAGTAGCTCTTCAAATCAAGGAAAAGCACATATGGATTTGTGGTTAGAAGGGAACATATATCCAGTAGATGCACAAACTTGTCAGACTCCTCAATTCCATGGATTGACCAGCTTAATAAAGTTTCTATGTAAGGGTGAGAATGGTTTGTTAGGATATTATCAAAGGTTGATTGGTCATGCAATATCAATCTTTGCTTAGTGAAAGAGACAAAAGGATCGCAATGTTGGAGGCTTGGAATCAACATTTGGTATCATGTATGCAAGCTACAAGTGTTCAAATGTCTACATATGATGGCATAGAGAAGAAAAATCAAGAATTACAGGCAAAGGTTCAAACATTAGATGCTCAATTGGGAGAGAGCACTATAAATGCAATTCACTTACAGATGCAAAACACAGTTCTGAAGGATGAGATCAAGAAGTTAGAGAAAACATTATCATTCATGAAGGATACTCCAATGGGTTCAAGACTACGTAAGAGGAAATTGCGTCCAATGGATGAATATTCAAGAAAAGTGGTCACTGGAAGCATCGAGTGAGAGCTTGTAGGAGTGTTTCAAAACTTATGTCTATCCATGATGAGCACTATGGTGCTATGGGTGAAGTGTTTAGAAAAAAAATGTTGGAGTCTGTTATACAATGCAGTGTCTTGATTCAAAATTTTGGCTTCACAAATGGAGAATGGCACCAATGCCATTCTCCCATTGCAATTCCTTGATATAAAATTTTGGCTTTGCAAAGAGATCATGGCACCAGTGGTATTCTTCTAAGGCAAAGTCTCAAGTCAAAATTTCATCTTCACAAAGGAAGAATGGCACCAGTCTGTTCTCCCCTTATGAAGCCAAATTTTTTTCTCAAGTCAATGCATGGGAGAATGGCACTGGTGCCATTTCCCTTTGCAAGGAAAAATTTTTGAATCAAGACATTGCAATGCTAGATTCGCACTGGTGCGATTCTCCCATCTTAAAGACAAAATTTTGAATCAAGCAAAAATTTAGGACATTGTAACAGGAGAATGGCACTAGTGCCACTCTCCGTTTGCAAATTTGCAAATTTGAGAGCTTTGTAATGGGATAATGGCACCTAGGTCCATTCTCACATTGGATTGTTGTAATTTAAAAGATTGGCTCTCTCATTTTATGAAGCTAGAATTCGCACGCTTGAACGTCATTAGACTAGGCTTGTGAATCCCTTTGGCTACATTCTACTCGCTTTCTTATTTTCCATGATTGAAATGACAGGGAATGGCTACTAAATGTGGGGATAATGTTAAGATGGTGGGGAATGAAGTGGTTACAACAGGTTCAGTTTGTATACTAATCGATGCAAATGGGTGATGTAGTGGTGTGAAGATTGAGGTAGGTAATATATCAGTGATAGTGGAGATGGGATATGCCATTCTCCATAGGAAAGCCGAATTCACATGGAGAATGGCACTGGTGCCATTCTCCACAATCCCACATGGAGAATGGCACTGGTGCCATTCTCCCCTGCTACAAGGACATCTTTGTTGGTCTTATGAAATTCTTTGGTTGTAGTTTGTTCATTATTAATTTCCTGTAATCGTAATAAGAGGGGATGGCTATCAGATGCGGGAACAAGGTCATGACGATGGTGAAAATAACTCATGATTTAGAAAAAGTTTTATCAAATTACTAAAATTTTTAGGGAAGTAATTCATGCTTTCATGAAAATTTTGTATAGACTCATCCATGGATTCTAGAGATTGGCACCAGTGTCATTCTTCCCCACTACAAGGACATCTTTGTTGGTCTTATGAAATTATTTGGTTGTAGTTTGTTCATAATTAATTCTTCGTAATCGTAATGATAGGGGATGGCTATCAGAAGCGGGGACAAGGTCATGATGATGGTGGGAAATGAAGTGGTTGGAGTTGGTGCAGTGTGTGCAATAGATCCGGAGGCCTATTGTAGTGGTGTGAAGATTGCGGCAAAAAATGTATCAGTGATAGTGGAGAAGTCTATCAATAGTGACATGCTCTTGCCATTTCCCACTATGGATGCAGTGCTTATTGGGAGGCACTTTGGAGCATTGTCAAGTGGCCTAAGGGCTCTCTAAAACATGTTGGTAATTCTTTAGATGATCTGGTTAACACACCAAGTGAGCCTAAGAAACCTTATGTTGAGGCAATGCCAGTTTCTTCATTGGAAACTGACAATTCCATTCGTGAATCTTGGAAAGAGAAAAAGGTTGTCTTGTGGGATGAGAGCAAAATAAAGATTGTGGGGGAGGGTGTGATCTTATATGTTTTCCCGAGTGACTCTATAAACTTTAACCTATTGGGTAATGATGGCATTGGTGTGGGTATTGAAAAGAAAGAACAAATTACAGGAAGTGAATTAGGGTCTTCTATGTAAGATGTCGCCTCTCTCAGCCTAGTTAAGTGACACATCAAGCAGATTACCTTACTTGAAGAAAGCCCATTTCAACAATATGTGCCCATGGACCATGCTATTGGGATAGAGGAGTTAGTCAATGATCAAATGTTGAAAAGGGATGATCTAACGTCAAAGAAAAGAAGGTACACTTTCATTAACAGGGTGCCTAAACAAAGAGAGCCTCCAACACCAATGTACAAAATGTCAATAGATTCAGTGTAGCAGGTTTCTTCCATCGATTGTTGTGGGAGTAGGTGTTGCCAACATGCTGGGCGAGATATCTTAATGACTCTAAGGAAGAACTTTTGGGGCAACTACTTGGAGCCTCATACAAACTTTATATATGATGTTTTGTCAACAGCTTGGCATCTTGACTACACTAGGAGGATACGCTACAACT
The DNA here is from genome assembly GCF_047967505.1 of Dipteris shenzhenensis. Taxonomy (NCBI): domain Eukaryota; kingdom Viridiplantae; phylum Streptophyta; class Polypodiopsida; order Gleicheniales; family Dipteridaceae; genus Dipteris; species Dipteris shenzhenensis. The sequence continues at coordinate 14,544,475 of NC_141600.1, forward strand.
TCAGGGTAAACAGTAAAGATGTGTGTTGCAGAGCATGGTATGAGATGCATGGAATTCCAAGGACATCATTTTATCAATACAGGGCAAAATTTGAGAGTGGTGTGCAACGATATGTGCATGGGAATTCAGGGATTGTGAGGAGGAGCAAGGAGCACACAGGTATGGGAGGGTCTCTCATTCAACACTTTGTGGATAATAGCAGAGAGTAGAACCATGCAAGATGGTTCTAGAGAGACACAGCAAGTGATACCTAAAGTGTATAAGAAGATAGACATCATGCGTGAGGTCAACACTTCACTTAATCAACGTGGTTATCAGAGCCTATCCACTTCCACATTTGGTAGGATTTGGAAATCAGACTTAAAAAATGTAGCCCTTGCTAAGACAAATGAATTCTCTAAATGTAGCTTGTGCAGTCGAATCAAGGCTCAATTGGCAGCCACAAAAAATAAAGATGAGCGCATTTCATTGATGGAGGAGAGAAAGATGCATATGATACAGCAACAAAGTTGTAGGAAGTTATACTATGCATGGTGTAGGTACTCTGAGATGGATCCAAAAAAGTATGTATGCATAATCCATGATAAGATGGACCAAAAAAAGATGGCAATTCCAGGACTTCGGGTGAGATCCAAGGACACCAATTTTGCATGGTAATTACAGGTTTCACTCATTGGAATGATTAACCATGGGCATGGACACAATCATTATGGACACTTCACCCTCAATGGTTTGTGGCCATCTGATCCCAACCTGATGATTGGATCACTCTCAAGTTGTTTGCGCAACCTGAGAGGATGAATATGCATGAACTTGGAGACCTTGCTACCAATGGGATTGCAAGAAGCAGTGCTCGCCTTTTTAATGCTCTATACTCAAGAAACGCTTTGGACTCCCATTATAGTTCTGAAGGTGCACATCTTTCCACAAGTAGAGCTAGCTTGTCTGAAAATGTAGATGTCACGATGACAAATGAAAATCTAGGAACTGTATCGCAGAGTGACCCGAATTCTATCACGGATGCCATGACAACTTCCATTGCAAGGGCTGCAGACACATGTATGAATTTGTTGCCGTCAAATACAAGAGAAAACCCACCCTCTTCAAATGGAAGTGTTGCTGTTGAGCCACCATTCCAAAAGTTACCATGGAACTTGCTACTCTAACTAGATAATTGTGGGTATGAGAACAAAAATAGATATTTGTTTGCATGCCTTTCTCTTCTAGGTGCACATCTTTCCACAAGTAGAGCTAGCTTGTCTAAGAATGTAGATGTCATGATGACAAATGCAAATCTAGGAACTGTATCAAAGAGTGACCCGAATTCTATCACGGATGCCATGACAACTTCCATTGCAAGGGCTGCAAACACATGTATGAATTTGTTGCCATCAAATACAAGAGAAAATCCACCCTCTTCAAAGGGAAGTGTTGCTGTTGAGCCACCATTCCAAAAGTTACCAAGGAACTTTCTATAACTAGATAATTGTGGGTATGAGAACAAAAATAGATATTTGTTTGCATGCCTTTCTCTTCTTGTAGCAAGGGGCATTTTCAAGATAGTTCCATTGGGCTTCTTGATGGTAGGGCACACACATGAGGACATTGATGCAATGTTCCGTAGGTTCTCTGAGAGCTTGCGAGTGGGACAAACATTCACTTTCCCGCATCTGATAGATACATTCAAAAAATGTACATCATCTTCACTAGCACCATTTCTTCTTACACGAGTTCCTAACTTCAAGGATTATGTGGATGGCTACCTATGTGATGGCAAGAAATTGTAGTTGGTCATTCAAAGCCATTACGATTTTGATTTTACATGCAAGGTGATAGACCTATGATGCAGTACAAGGTGCATCCAAAATCATCGAATTGGATGCCCATTGAAGGAGGAATTGAGCTATGGAAGAAAGATAGTTAGGGTTGACCATTGCTGCCAACAGTTTGTCTAGATATACTGCTAATGGCTGAATTTGTGAGAGATCACTTGCAAGTAATATCAGGGATAAAGGATTACATTAAGTTTTGGGAGAGATGTGCAAGTGGAAAGAATGCATCATATGAGTCCTACATTAGGCCAGTGATAGACTATTGGAAAGCCATGATTGGTGAGCTCGAATAAGAAAACATATCAGAGATAGGAGTGTACAGAGAGTTTTGGCCAAGAACACAATCGCCCGATGAAGAGGATGATATAGATGCTTGCATTAATGAGTTCCAAGGCTATGAGGAATGGAATGATCACTATTGCGGGCCTCTAAAAGGTAAGCCAAGGGAAGAGTTTAGACCCATGGTGGATGTTAAGCAAGGTGACTTCGTCTTGGTGAGGCCATCAGACCCTATATACCCCATATGGCTTGGGGATGCTGTATGAGGTGTCGAGATGGATGCTTCATCTCCTAACTTCATGAAATTATTAATTCAGTATTGGGCACCATCAGTTAAGAGAAAGGGGCTCAATGATGCAACCTATGTTGATTGTTGGAACAAGTATTGGGCAGAGAATAGGTTGGATCCACAGGTATGGGAGTGTATTGATGCGGTCTTCTGGTCATGGACATCAAAAGCCATAAATAGACCCAAGAAGATTAAGATTCCATAAAGTGTATGTATTAAAGCATAGGAGAGCTTGCTTGGTATCAGAGCATAGAAAATGATGTCGATTTTCTCCTTGTTAATCTCCCAAGCTTCCATCGTAATGTGTGTTCTCATGTGATGTTTCTCAATTATTGTTATCTTGTCAATGGATAATTACATATTATTAATATGACAATTTTCAAAAGCTGCCCTTCACCAACTACTTTGTTTCTAGTGGTTCACTATGCACAGTGTTTGTTAACGCCACCAATTGGTGTTTCTTAACACCTCAAGTAAAATATACATGTTGTCCCCAAACAGTGTTTATTAACACCACCAAATACATGATTTTCAAACTCTGCCACAGATGCTTTTTTTCGGTTGATATACACAATGGAATGTTTCACAACCAATAAAGTTTTTTATAATCATTGGAATTTCCAAATATAGCATATTCAATATTGGCAAAATTCCCACAATCCATGAAAAATTTCCCAAATTTAATGAAGCCTTTCCCAATTTTAATGAAATCCACCCAATTTTGAAATTCCCAAAATGCAACTTTTGTCCCACTTTATCTAATACAGTGTTAACACGAACTTTTCATATAACATCTTTGCAAAATAAAGTGGCATGGCCTCGCTATGAGGCTTATCAGGTTTGATCATGCAATGAATGTAGTATGCATTCTCCCTCATAGCAGGGCAGTGACAATTGTTGATGGGCCACCGTCCATGTGCAGCATTGGCATAATCCCATACCGCTACAATGTCATTGTTGGAGACCAGTGAGTTGATGCGGTCGTACTTCCAACCGTTCGGATCATGGAAGACGCTTGCATTGGCAATTGCGCGCATCTCATCTCTTGGAGGGTAGCATCAGCCACATCCATTATGTGCTTTATGGCTTGCTTTCCCCTCACTTTGGATCCTGGGATGCGTAACCATCTTGTGTTGATTGTTGCAACGCGGATGCCATGGCGAGAGAGCAAGAGAAGATCTAACAAGCATGCAAAATCGAGTGAGTGACGTGTTATTAAAACATTTAATTATAACATGCTCATGCAAATCACACCATCTAAGAATTTATCCAACTAACAGGGTTGACCTTGATCTATTAAATTGTACAAATAAAAAGAGCAAACTCTAACAAATAGCTACATTTGTTTCGAAGATACATGTGGTCCTAATTTTTAAATCCACATTTACATTTTTCAAAGACATTACAACTTTGTCAATCATAGTGCAATCATATGGGTCAAGCTCAAAAAAGATGTAGCTTATATTCAACATGTCTTCATTTCCTCAATGGGTCACATTCCAAATCCTCATTTACATTGAAACTATGCATTTTTGTTAAAATTGCTCCCATGGAAGGTCGCTCCTTTGGATCAGTCTTGCATAGCGCATTCCCACAATCAACCAAGATCTTGATTGCAACATCTCCCTTCACGAAGTTGTCAATAAGAGTGTCTACAACATCTATGAGAAAGTTGGGAATTTCCCTAAATAGCCAACCAGCGGCAAAGAAATCTGACTCTGGTGCCCTTGTGCCCTTAGGATTTGTCCGTGTAGTTTTATAGGCATATAATTCCAATGCTATCCATGGAAATGCCTTAGGAGGAGCATAAGATGGGTCTTGCAGATATCGACTTTCGCTCCAATGGATGCTTCTTCCCCAATCAATAATCCCAACTCAGATAGACTTGTCATCCCTTGTGAAGTCCAGTATGTAGTTGGTTGCTTACAGATTGGTGTGTGCATGTCTTTGTTCGTGAGCTGCTTTCAGACCAATGGCAATAGTAGCAACAATGGGCATCATCTCTATTACTCTTCTTGCTAGCATACCACGATGTTGGCCTAAGACTTGGGGACACCCACAACTTGTATGCTGAATACCTTCCCTTCACCTCCCTTGCCCATCGGTTTGTGCAAGGTCAACGCTTGCAATGGAAAGTGTACTGTGTGGGAGCACATGTTAGCAAATGCAGTACACAGTTCTATTTGTGCTCTTCCTTCAACTTGGGCTAGATCAGCATTTTCTTCTAGACCGCTAGCCATCTTGGTCATATGGACCAGGGCACTGGCTGTTGCCTTTCCAATGGACCCTTTCTCCACATTTTTTTAACGATTAGAATCTGCAACGCCTTCCATTCCATCATCTAGAGTGCAAGCTTGTTCTCTCCAAGGCTACCTTGCTCACTTTTTCATATAATTCCCATTTTCCTACTGGATCTCCAAACACTCAAGGGATAAATTGATAAATTATCACTTTGATATCCTACTGTGCCATTCAATCGCGCGACTGGGCCAGCTCATGTACATAAGGTCAAATATCCGGGATACCATTTGATTGCATAGAAATTTTGAGCTTGCATGGGCACGGATTTCTTCATCACTCAATCCTATCAAGTGTTTGATCGTTGTCTTATGGGCAAGCATTTGAATCTCAGTGTTCAATTAGGTCATTGTTTGCTTGGGTGTAGCCGTTTTTGGTGAGGTTCAGGGACTTTTCTGTATATAGGTATCTTGCATCACCCATAAGTTATGCATTTCTCAACGGAATCTAGAAAACTTTGTCTTCAAGTTGTAGTACACATTCCAACTTGAACATGAGAGCAAAAAATTATGGAATAAGGATTTGGAACGAGACTGTTAAAGCATTACAAGTGCTATGTTGCATGTGAAGCATGCATCTTAAAGACTATAGGATTTAGCAATTTATTCAAAAACATCAAAATTTTGTTCTATACATACATGCAACCAAGTAATCATTCTAAAGTACACTACATAAGATTCTTCTGAACCTAAGGACACACCTAAATGAGATCATTATGCATGGGTTAATGGGCCTCCAATGTTGTGTTAAAGTGATGTGTACCCATTTGAGGGCACGCTCCATAACTTTTGTTTTAATTTGTTGAAAACCAAAACGGATTGAAAATTTGGAATCCAACTATTGGTACTAGTGCATGGTGGTCTTAAAACATTGATAGTTGTTGGTATTGATATCTAGATTCACCCTAAAATGGAAGGAGTTGGAAACGTGCAATTTGTGCATGTGAAAAGATATTTTAATAAATCCAACATTATTTACAATTTTGAATTGCTTCTTTTTCCATGCACTTGCTTTATATATGGCTCATAAGCATGCCAAAGGTCATTGCATTTAATAATACAAAACACCAAACCCGATAGCATGCCCCTTGGCCTATTTGTGTTTTCAAGCATTTTAGACCACATTGCACTTGTTTGGCAAAAAACGTCGGTTGCAATTTTGCTATTCCTACGAATTTCAAATTTTCACACCTCCCGCTCATCAAATCTTGGAAGATTTAAGTACTTGCAACCTGCCCCCGCCCTGCAAACACCCTGCAACCCACACACACCTTGACGTGACCTTGCGCAGACTTTGGTTTGCCATTGTCTTCTTTCAGGTAAGTTGTCTTCTATTCTTTGCTTGCCTCACCAGCTAGCTTCTCTCTATTTTGGTTTGGCATTGCCATCTATCATTGATCGTCGCCATGGCAACATGCAGCTCGCCATGTCTTACAAGAGAAGCAAACAATGGCTAGAAAAGCTGAAAAGCTTGGTCAGGGCACAAGGAACAAAAGACTCCTTGTAGAGCAACAGCAAGAAGCAATTGTTGCAAATGCACGCATTCGATCATTGCCACCATTAGAGCAAAGAAAACGAGCTGTGATGTCATGATTCATGGCAACATTTGAGGAAGCAACATCAGGCCATTCAAGTAAATACCATTCTCGAGTCTTCACAAGATTTAGCCTACACTCTAAAGTTCATAGAGTGACAACCCTACCAACACCTTGTATTTTTGTGCAAAACATCACTGCTATTGCAATGACTTTTGCACTTAGGCTGTCTCTCGTTTTCTTGCATTTTGTTGAAGCCCATAGACTACTCGGATTGAGATGATCAAGCATTGCTTCCACTCTTTGTGCATCTCTCAAGAGTTTCTGCAAATAACAAGGACATTTGTAGAAAGTAGACAGGATACAAGATGTTTGACGAGCACATCATACACATGCTTGATACAACGCATGTCAATGGTTGCCTAAACCATCCCGGTGGTTGCTTGTGATTGAGCTTTGGGAAGGCTTACTTGTTTCATTTCTTGATACAATGCAGGTCATTGGTTGGCTAAACTAGCATGGTGGTTGTTTGTGATTGAGCTTTGGGATAGTTTACTAGGCTGGCCTAGACTTAATTTGATTGTTCTAAACCAGCCTGGTGGTTGGAATATCATGCAACTGTGTGGCTGGTTTAGCTTAAACACCAGAACTAGGCTGGCTTGGACTTAATGTGATTGTCCCAAACCAGCTCGGTTGTTGGAACATCATGCAATTGTGGTTGGGTCAGCTCAAACACCAGTTGTGATTGACCTAAACCAGCCCAGTGGTTGGAATATCATGCAACCGTGTGGCTGGTTCAGCTCAAACACCAGAGCCAGGCTGGCTTGGACTTAATGTGATTGTCCTAAACCAGCTCGGTGGTTGGAACATCATGCAATCGTGATTGGGTCACCTCAAACACTAGTTAAGGCTAGAGGAGGTAGGTACTGGCAACAAAATGCATTTCTCGGGGGGGTCACTCATCATATGTAACCCTATCACGTGAGTTCAACAGAAGGATATTTTTAATTCCTAAATTTCTCAAAAATTAATATACATAAGGGAGCATTTAAAATGAAATGTAAAAAAATTTACAGATTTGTATAGAAAAAGGGTATGTTTTATTAAGGAAAAATTTACAGATAAGGGATTTTACAAATAGGCCTCGAACGCACGTGATATAGAGGGTTCATACATAGTGACCCCCCCGAGATGCATTTTTATTGGTTTAGGATTACCTACAACCCCCACAAAATATAACCTTTAGTAAATCCCAAACAACCACTACGCTTGTTTCAGTAAATCCCAATCAATAAATCTCAAACAAGGGAAAATGTAAATCCCAAACAGTAGCTTGTTTCAGTGACAATGACTATGCATGAGGGACGATCGAATTCATAGGTTCAGATTAGCGTTTAGTCAGAATTAGACTGTAATAATTGTTGGGATATCTCAAGGTGTATGCCTCAGGCACACCTTGGTTTCTATGTGTGAGTGCTAGAGGCATAGTTAGGTGCCCATAAGCACAGTTAGGTGGTGGAAGAGCCACATAGGATGATTGAGAGAATCTAGGAGCAGATTGAGGAGATGACTGTGGAGCTCTGAAGTCATCAGTGATGTCAGTGAGCATGTATGAGGTGCCTACTTAAGGACCTCACTCTTCTTCATTCTACAAGCAAGTAATGCAAGTATTCTGAGTTTGTGTCCATTCTTTGCTTTCCTTTCAGTTTCCCAACATGGTATCAAAGCCCTTTGATCCTCCTTGAGCCCATTTCTGCCACATCATCATCTTCTTCTTCATCTTCTTCTTCACCATCTCTCCCTCTTCTTCCCAAACTTTGCTTAAGCTTGTTCTCCTCCGGTTCTCAGCCATTTCCCACGTCCTTCCTGCTGGAGATCCATCTCAAAATGGCAAACTTCTGGCTGAGAGGAATTGAAGAAAGGCGTGCCCGTTTCATCGCCATTACACGAAAGTCGTCGACTGTCTCTTTTGCGTTTTCTCCCAGCTCACTTCATCTTTCTCTAATTCCTTTCAGGGGGAGTTAGTCCATACCTAGAGCTATCCTGTGTTGAAATATGAGCAGCAATGGCTGCATATTCAAGGAGAAAACAGTGAAAAACCAATCGTTTTTTAAGGGGAAAGATATGGCGACCTGACACGTTTTTTCGCCTCTACTTCCCAGAGGACCTTCTGTGGTATATCAGCTCTCTTTTGCTTCAGAAACCCCCTTTTCCTTTGCTTTGAAGAGTAAGCTACAAGCCCTCCAAGTTCAGTCTTTTGGTTTTGACAGTTTTGACAAGCTTTTGAAGATCATGCTACATAAAATGCTACTCTAGCATTTTTTTTTTTTTTTTGAATCTTTCAATAACTTCAGTACAAGTGTGGTTTCAGTTTTGTTTTGAATTACTAGACCTGGTTTTGATTGGAAAGTATTTATTTCACCCACTTCTATGAAGCATGTAAGAAGAAGCATCATTGATTGAATATTGGTCACTAGTCTTTGCTACATCAAGTGCTCATATTTTGGAAGTCTTTCAGTTATTTTTGCCTTGTAAGAGAGATAGACACTGCCCAATATCTGGGTTAGACCCTCTCATGGCTACCCTATTTAATCTAGAGAAGTTCAATGGAAAGGGCTTCCACACATGGCAGATGAAGGTGAAATTTGCATTGATGAGGGAAAACTTATGGGGACTTGTCAAACCTACTCTTACCACTTCTTCTATGGCCTCCAATGCTGGAGAATCCTCAACTCCGACACGACCGGCAAGGGATCCAGCTAGAGAAGAAAAAGCATACGGTATCATTGCTCTTGCTTTAGGAGATGATTATATTCACCATATCTCTGACTTGGAGTCTCCTTCGAAAGCTTGGCAGAAGCTTGACATGATTTTTTGTGCTAGCTCTCACATCTCTAAACTATCACTTAAAATCTCTTTCTTTGAATTGAAGATGGCTAGTGGTACTACTTTAGCAGCTCATGTCAACTATATGCGGAGTCTTATGACTCAATTAGCTTCTATCAACTCTCCTATTACTCTAGATGATGCTATGGCAGTGTTACTTAAGAGTATGCCTGAAGATTATGATCACATAGTTACCACTCTGAAAAATCTTCCTAATCCTAATCTTGAAGGTATTATCTCTACCCTCCAAGAAGAAGAAAGGCATATGGAGCTTAGGAAAGGCAATGACACTGCTTATGCTGTAAAAGTCCAGAAGGGCAAGTATACCCCTTGCAATCACTGTGGAAAGACAAATCACCTTTCAAAGGACTGCTTCAAAATTAATCCATGCAAGCACTCTGGCAAGAACAACCATAATGAGAAGTTTTGCAGAGCCAAAGCAAAGACAGAAAATACAAATCTACTTTCAGTTAATGAGCCTCCACAAGATGAGGCATCCTTTGAAGATTATGCATTTTAAAACATCTCTATGTATGCTCCAGATCTCTCTTTTTATGTCAAGGTACTTACCCTGGATAGTCCTCCAAAATGAATGAAAATAAACTATTGTGTCTTGTGTGTTTTGTAAACACCTCTGGTCACCTTATGATGTAGACCATGTGTATGTTTTGCTCCATGGTACCTCCTGCAGACATTGTGTGCATGTACATGCAGGGGAGATAACCATTGGAAGTTCTTTTTGTATCCCTTTTTTGTTTACCTTACACCCATGGGAACCCTTGCTAGCATGAGAACCTAGCCATAGATTTATCCTTGACCACCATGAGATGGCATGAGAAACTATGAGACTAGATGTATCCTTGACATAGCCTGAGGCATTCCCTTGAGGGGGGGTTTGTTGGGATATCTCAAGGTGTATGCCTCAGGCACACCTTGGTTTCTATGTGTGAGTGCTAGAGGCACAGTTAGGTGCCCATAAGCACGGTTAGGTGGTGGAAGAGCCACATAGGATGATTGAGAGAATCTAGGAGCAGATTGAGGAGATGATTGTGTAGCTCTGAAGTCATCAGTGATGTCAGTGAGCATGTATGAGGTGCCTACTTAAGGACCTCACTCTTCTTCATTCTACAAGCAAGTAATGCAAGTATTCTGAGTTTGTGTCCATTCTTTGCTTTCCTTTCAGTTTCCTAACAATAATAATTATTGTGCCATCTAATTCACAACCTCAAATCAGCATTGAGCCGAGATCAGCAGACTATAATAATAATGACTTTGCATCTAGTTCCCAAGCTTAGATTAGCATTCAGTTAGTTTATCAGGATGTAATAACAATAGTTTAGAATGAGAACTAGCATTAAGCTGAGATAGACTTTAAGAACACACCGCACGATTAGAATTACCATCTAATCACATGTCATGAGTGAAGTAGTCATAAGAAAATAGAACCTTCGAATCCAACTAAATGCAACATTTTCAAATTATAAGGTCCAACTGAGTGAAGCAATCATATCCAAGGACGTATAAATGGCGAATTATTGCTTTAAAACTCAAGTTATATAGAAAAGTCAAATGTATAGTCAGCCTCTAAAGTTATATACCCAGGTAGTATACAACCAAGTTTTACTCTTCTACATTTTGAAAAGAGACCACCATCGTATCTAAGTATAGATAAATACAAATACAATTTACTTTTTTTTCTCAAAGAAGACAATTTACTACTTAACTCAAGTTCTATTGACAAGCTGACTGTATTAGAGGGGTGGTTAGCCCCTAAAAAAGTCTTGGGTAATATATATCCAAGATTACAAGAGATAAAGTATAAGATCTATAAAGCACTTTATATTTACGCAAGGATTCCAGGATGCAGGCTCAACACTTCGCACAGTAGGAGCCTTCAACAACATACTTTGCAAAATGTGGGTTCTTATAGAATTGAAGACCTTCCCACAGTTCCTCATGTAATATGACCATCTTGTGAATGACACTCTTGGGAACTCTATGTTCCTCCTCCAATCGATCAATCTCATCTACAACAATCTTGGATTGTCAAGGGACCCCTAGTGAAATGGCTTCATCAAGCTCAAAACAAGCGGCAGGACTGTGGCTTTCCATCTCTATTCCTCTGCTGTTCCTTCACTCAAGACCTGTCGGGTTTTAAAACTAGTTTGCTCTCCTACTATCCAAAATGTAATTGTTCACATATTCTATTATGTCAAATCAAGCCGTTGTGTGAAGATTTTTGAAAACCCCAAACTTGTCTTGTACATATGTACATGTGTGATGTTCAACTTGTGTGTGTGCTTGCTGGCGCTCAATCAGATTTTGTGTAAGCAGCTTTCGAGCACTTCATGGTATCCAGGGTCGGGATCGTGCTCATCATATGTGAATGGTCGGTGGGCAATTAAGTGCTAAATGACTGGTGGCATGCATTTGTGTGCACATAGTCAATGAATATGTGCTTAAGTGCCTTGGTGTATGAATTTAAGGGAATATCTTTGAGAGTGGTAAAATACCATTGTTGAGGTGGCCAAATTGATTTGGAAAGGAGCATGCATGCACGTGGCTACGTGATGAAGGGGAGATCTGGTCTAGAAGCTTCACATGAAGGGAGGCTCTTCTTGATGAAAGTGACGATGCGATACAGATGGAGAGTTTTGAAGGGAAGCTTTGAAAGGAAGGAAGGGAGTGTCAGAGACGGGGGGACGAGAGATCAGAGGTGATGGGCACTCGGGAGGATGGACATAGGAACAGAGGAGAAGGGGAGTCACAACTGCAAGGAGGGAGACTCCTGGAGGAGAAGCGTCGCCATTACATGAGCTGCACGTAAGTGGGCTGGGCAATCACATAGGGATGGACGGTGACCTGGGTGGGAGTTTTGCTGGCTGGAGCGTCACTTCTAGGATGCTAGCTCTATGAGCTAGGGAGAAGGCGGCTAGAGAATTGTTCTGAAAGGGCCGTCATGGACTGATGGTGGCGAGCGACTGTGTGGAGAGAGATGGCATGAGTCGGGGGTATGCTTGCTGAGGGGGGGGCTGCATGGTAGAAAGGGAGGCCGAGAGGATACGTGAACTAGTAGGGGCCTTGGCGGGGGAGCTTCTCATCGAAGGAGCTTGTGAGCAAGGGGACAGCAACCAAGAGTGGCCAAGACGTGAGCTCAAGCAGGTTTAAGGAAGAAAAAGAACTAGGGATTACGTACAGGGACGAAGTCTTTGGGGCGAAGAAAGAAGAACAGGAAGGGGAAGGAGAGACTGGCAATGGGAGAACCATACGAGCTCAGAGAGAGCGATGGAGGTCTCTTGTTCTGTGCGCTGGAGTATCTTGAGCGACAAAGAGAGCTGCTAGAAGGAAGAAGACGATGGTGGAGACAGGAGTTTTGAGCTTCTTGGCTGGCTGAGAACATGAGCACGGGGTGGTGAGGAATTGCCAGGAGGTAGTATCTGACGGGATGGCAAGCAGCTATTGTGGGAGCTCACAGTAGTAGGAGTTCCTTCGATAACCAAAAAGAAGGACCTTAGACGATAGAGGCTCGTAGGGGTGGTGAGAGAACCATGAGCAACTGAAGGTCTTGGGGAGAAGCTTGTTCGGTGAGCAGGAGGACTACGAAAAAGAGAGCTACTTGGAAGGCCAACGCAACTGTGGGGAGGGTGTGTACATCAGGTCCAAGAGAGAAGACTGATCGGGCTGGAGGCCTTTTGATAGAAGAGGTGGTCGCATGGGAAGAAGATAAATTTGTATGCAAGGAAGGCGGCAGTGGTGACTGTGTTCATGTGATGGGAGTGGGATATCGAGTGCAGAGGCTTGGAGAACTCGAACGACAGAGGACGTGTGTGTTCAGAGAGCAAGCTTAGAGAAGCTGCTAGCAGTTCATGTACCGATTGAAGGAGTGGGCTGAGAGAATGGGGTGGATAATCACATATAGAAGCTGGAGTACCTTGGTCTGAGAAAGCATGAGCTGCAACAAGAATGTGGTTGGTCTTGCATGAGATTAAAGAGGCCAAAGTCTTTGCTTGAGGTGTCTTTTGTGTGGGCTTGTACGTGGTTGACTATGAGCTATTGCTTAGTAAAATGGCAGGCTGCATCATTTCTGGTACTTGATGTTGATCTTGGGAAGACATGATAAGATTTCTGATCGTGGTCATTTGTGCCAGGTGGTTGTCCGATGAGTTGTGGGAGAATCTGAATGCTTTGTGAGCTTGAGCTCAGTCAGTAGGAGCATTAAAGTTGAGCCATGTAGTCCACTAGTTTTCTTTCTGAGGTCGTCTGGCTTTCAGTGGAAATGTGGTCAGAGTATGAGTTGTATCTAGAGGTGTGTAGAGACAAGGAGTTTCAATGAATGCCTTTTGCCTTGTGATTGTGTTGTTTGGGTGTTTTAAACGTGGATGAGGGTGGTTGTGAAGGCAGATTAGGCTCTACTGCTTTTGTCCATCCACCGTCTTGACATGCTCAATGATGTGGTCCAATGAGATCTTTGCCATCTTTGAAGACCCGTGTACTGATAGATTCCCCACACATTACATTGATGAATATGACAAGTTAGTTGTATGATAGTTTAGGCTAGAGGAGGTAGGCATTGGCTAGAGGAGGTAGGCACTGGCAAAGAAATGCACTTTTGTTGGTTTAGGATTAACTACAACCCCCACAAAATATAATCTTTAGTAAATCCCAAACAACCACCGTGCTTGTTTCAATAAATCCCAAACAAGGGAAAATATAAATCCCAAACAATATACTAATCCCAAACAATCATCGAGCTTGTTTTAGTGACAATGACCGTGCATGAGGGACCGACTAATTCATAGGTTCAGATTAGCATTCAGTTGGAATCAGACTGTAATAACAATGATTGTGCATGAGGGACCATCTAATTCACAGGCTCAGATTAGAATTGAGCCAAAATCAGATTGTAATAACAATGACTTTGCATGGGGGACCATCCAGTTCACAAGCTTAGATCTAAGTTGCATTAAATCGGGCGTTTTTTTTTTTAATTCGAAAAAAACGGCCAAATACGTGTTTTTTGCAATTTAAAACGTTTCAAATGTTTTTTGATATTTTATTCGTACGAATAAAGTCATTGGTATGAATAGCTCAGTTTATTTGTACAAATATACATAGTATAAACTTGCAGCCACTGCCATTTTTGGTATTCGTACAAATACATCCATTTGTCTTCCTTGCGTCTAGCACTCAACTGTCCCTTGATAGTTGTGTGTTTCAATCTAAGTTAGATATCATGCGATGTGCTCTTAGACACTTAGTCTAGCACTCAACTGTCCCTTGATAGTTGTGTGTTGCAGTTGAAGCCTAGTATACCAAAATCATCCACAATCTCAATAATTACAACACAGCATCGCTTGTAGCCCACAAGGTTCTAGCTTTCAAGTACAAAAGGAGACAAGATGGATACGAGCATATGCGCTCTTCCATCCCTTGACATATTCTCCCATCCATCCCCTCGCATACAACACTATATCCAATATAATTAGATCTTCATCCACCGCTTCTATCACTCTATATTGCATTCAACACAGGTACAATATCATCTGTCTCTTCGACTTTGATGTTGTCATTGAGTAGCTCAAGCTCGTCTTCCTCTGTGCTAAATGACTTGATTCTTGTATGCCCGGATGTTTTGCATTCCCTGATGTTCCTTATTCCCGATTGTTTTGTTCTTTCGGATGCTTGGATGCTATATTTTCAAGATGTCCAGATGCTTGTGTTTCCCGAATGAAGGCACCTCGGCCACACGAGACTACAAGGTAGCAATGGCTATTTTCTGACAATGATTACTCCGTTCCATCTGGAACTCCTCTATTTGAAGTATCTGTATCTATTTTGAGTTCATGGACTCTTTCTGTATATAAATATGTACTCATATTGATTCATGTTGCCAAGAGACACATTAACATAGCATATGCCACACCACTGTTAACAAATGTGTAGTGCTATTTATGTGACAGTATTTCAACTAAGCCAATGTTTGTTGTTATATATATGCATGCGATCATGCCTTCATACTTGTCAACAAGGGCATGGCTTGATATAGGCAATGAGTTCAACCATCTTAGAATGTATTATTTTGGACTTTTGTGTTGCTAATGTACATGTTCCTTCATCCTCCTACATGCGAATCCAATAATTATTAGATGTGAATTGTATAATCAAGTGTATCATTGAGTTTATCCAATAAAGTGATCATATTCTTAAATAGTATTCATTTAGCAACACCATCAAACATCAATTGTATATATCAAAATATGGTTTGCAATATTTGTTTCAATTGGATACATTTTGGGGTGTGTGCAGATGTTTATAAACTCCCACATCCTTTAAGCACTAATTTAGGATGTGATACACCATACCATGCTAAGTATTCCTTCTGAGTCTCCACCAACAACTTTGAAGACTTCTTCTAATTATATCATTAATATGATCTAGATAAAGAAGAGTCTCTCTTTTCTCTTATAATATAATTTTATCATGATTTTCTCAAAGATAAACATCATATTATTACCTTATCGTACTCAAGATAAGTTGGTCATGCTCCCATCATAGGAAACATCGCTAGTTTCTTGTTATACTACCATGATCCCTAAGAAAACATTACCACATCAAACATTGTGGAGTATGTGTCAGTCTATTTGACCTAAGAGTCTCTTGTTGATATTTTAGAGGGTTGTCCTTTCCTCCATATTTATAATCTTTCAAGTGTACTTTTGTAATTTAGTGCTATGTTGATGATGACTCTCTTAGAGATTAGCATGATAATATTACCTTGGATCTGTGAAGATGCAGGATTATGATCACATCGTGCTATGAAGAATATCGAGGCTTGCATAAGCATTTGTGTTTATTTATATATTTTCCAATGTGAATCATAATATTATGTAGCTTGCATAGGCACTTGCATAGGTCCATGCCTTTTTATACTTATTACTGCAAGAGTATTGATTACTTGCTTGTGATTTATGCCTCTTTGTTGATCAATAGACTTGATTCTCATATGTCCAAATGTCTTGTATTCCTGGATGTTCCTTATTCCTAACTGTTCTGTACTTAGGGATGCTTGGATGCTTGTGTTTCTCGAGTGCCCGAATGCTTATGTTTCCTAGATGTTCCTTATTCCCAATTCTTATGTGCTTTTGAATGCTGGGATGCTTGTATTTACTAGATTCTCGGATGCTTGTATTTCTCGGGTGTTCATCATTCTTGGTTGTCCTGTTCTTTTGGATGCCAGGATGCTTGTGTTTCCCGGATATGGCCAGATGTTTTGCTATTATGGATTCTCAGATGCTTTGGTATTCTGGATGCTCATATGTTGTGGTATTTTGGATGCTTGGATGTTGTGGTATTATGGATGCCTGTAAGTTTAGATGCCTAGATGTTGTAGCATTTTGGATGCCCTCTCCATTCACCAATTCCTGCAAGGTTGCAGATCTAGATCATGATAATGCTACAACACTATGGCTACCATAACACTATTGGATTTGGAGAGTAAAACTTTGAATTGATTCCATCAGGTAATTATAGTATTGATCATAGTACGTTTAGTTTCCTTTATTATTGACACCTTATATCATGATGAAGGCATCTTGACCGCATGAGACTTGACATGGTAGCGACCAGGAGACTTAACTAGGTAGCGATGGCCGTTGTTTGACATTGGTTACTCTATGCCATCTAGCACTTATACTCTAAAGTGTGACATCCTTACAAAAGGTCTTTCATAATTTTAGAAATAAAATCAGTATCTTCACGATATGTATTTTATCGTGATACACAAATTACATTATATATATCTGCACTATACCACGATGCACTTCATGATATGCACTGTATATATCTCCACTATACCATGATGCACTTCACAAAGTCCAGTTATATATCTACACCATACCATGATGTAGTTCAAAATCCGCATTGTATATAGTGTAAAAAAGGTCTAAGACCACTATTGTACATTTTACTTGGATATTTATATTGTTGTGGGTACTCACATGTCATGGTGTAGTTGGAGATATGATGACGGAGTCTCCACTCCCGGCAGCTACTCCTTGTGGAAGCAATACATAGCACGAGCCGTCCACATGTGTCACTAAAGCGGCCTTCCGATTGTTGCAATGTGGTTTCACGCGAGGAAGAGGGAAGAGGAAGAGGGGAGGGGAGAGGGAGAAGGAGGGGAGAAGGAGGGAGGAGGAAGGGAAGAAGGAGAAGGGAGTGAATGGGGATAGAGTGACAATCACAAACGCACTATAATGGAAACAAGAGCACACCCAAAACACTCTCTTGGAAGAGAAGAGGGAGCTTGTATTCAAACTTGTGCAAACAACAATGAAGACCAAAGTCAACCATTTGGCCTTTTCTACAACTCACCTTTTGAAGGGAGGGCCAACCCTTTTCCTTTTTAGCACTCTCCTTCACTTTACAACCATGGGCTCTTGGGCTCATAGGGTGCCAAGGCATGGTGCTATTCTTACCGACTCTCCCTACTAGCAGAAATAGCGCTTTTGTTAACCATATTAAAGTGCTCGAGACAAACCTAGTATTAGGAGGTGGTCCTAACCAGTTCCCAAATAGCGCTTGTGTTAGCCTCGCCACTCCTAGGCTTAGGTGATTTGGGGCTCAAACTCCTTGAGTGCCCTCACACCTCCGCCTATTTGGGGTTTGAACCTCATAGACTAGGCTCAAAACCTGGAGTGACGAGGTAGGCTTCCGCAAGTTACCCATAGCAACCATGAATGTTGCTCGAAAGCCTTTTCTTTAGAATATTTGGGGAACAAACTCCCTGAGTTTGAGTTGTATTCCTTCCGTGGCTATTTTTCGATAGATGTGGAGCTGAATAGGTGCATGCACTCTTCGTGGCCTAGAAGTGTGCATTTCCTTGTTCTTGGTATGCACCTCCTTATTCTGGGCAGGAGCAGTTGGAACATACAGCCTGTGCATGTTGCCTAGAATCTTGAATCCTTGGACTTTGGAGCGGACTTTGGGTATTTGGGGATCAAAATCCTTGACTTTGAGCTACACTCCTTCCATGTGTACATTGCTTGTAATCATTGACCTTGGTGTATTTGGGTATCAAACTCCCTTGAGCTTGTCCTATTGGTCACCTTTACTCATTGAGTACCTTGCATTTGGCGGCTGTACTCTGTGGTTGTTAACATGCCCCCTTTCCTGTTGTTGATCCATCCTCGGGCTAGCCGTGCTGGAGGAGCTTGGTGGAGATGACTACTAACTGCAAGATGGCATAGCGGTCCAGTTGCCTTGACGTGAGGCGAGCGAGGTACGAGCGGTACTTCCAAACATGGGTGGCATGCATATCCTCGTAAGTAGGAAGGTGATGCCCGTGAAGGTTGCAAACGCGGAGGTAGAGGCGGAGGTCCTGGAAATCAGTTGGACCAACGTCAGGGTTGAAGACAATCTGGTTAGTTAGGTTGTGAATGCAGTCGTCAATGGGGCAACTGTGGGCGGGAAGATCACGGAGGAGGAAGAGGATGAGGCTATGGAAATGGATGGCGGCGATAATGGCTAGATTTGGCATGGAGCTATAGGTGTTGTTGAATGACTGGAGGCGGAAGCAAAAACCCTCTTGCATCATTTTGTTTGGAAAGTTGTACTTAGGAAAATTGTACAACAAATTGGGGTCCTGTTGTTGGAGAGTGCGAAAGACGGCCCAAGTCCAACGTCATTCCATGGGCATGTAGAGTGGGTGAACTTGACGATCGATGGGTGCGCTACGGTAGTAGCACTAAAATTTCTCTAGCTTCAAAAATGGGAGCCGCAAATTTGGCTGTAGATCGGCATCGGCATCGGTCGCGAGGACGGGGGTGAGGTTGTATCCTCCTCTTGTGCGCTTGGGATGCATGCGGTGCCAGTCATCGAATGAGTGTGCTATGAACTGTGTGAGAGGGTGCACCTCAAGAATTTTGAAGAGGTGGAGGTTGGAGCCCTCGAGCTAGTGCTTTCAATGGTGCATAAGTGCACTATCCGGTAACTCTTGGAAGGACTGCAAGTCTAAACGCCAATGAACATCTTCAAGAGGAGACCTTTGTGGGGATGGTAGAGCTTCATCATTGGCAAGCAACATTGGCTCTATCTCTAGGAGGCCTGCAGGAGTCGCGGCATCGGTGCTTTGTACAAATGGCATCGATCAATGGCGATGAATCTCGATGGCAATGGTTAGCATGGAGTGTCTTGGGCCTTCGTCAGCATGGTATTCAAATGGCGATGGGGCGGTGCTATTTTGGATAGCGATGATCGGCGGGGATCGTGATCGCAATGGTTGGTGGTGAACGCTTCGGCGTCGGTCAGTGGTGAATGCTTTCATGACGGTTGGCGGTGAACACTTCGGCGACGACGGTCGACAGGGTAGTGACTATGTAAAAATAGGGAAAAGAGAAGGAAGGAGGAGTGGGGTGGGAGACAATGTGGACTGAGCTGAGGGCACTTGCGTTGTGCAACATGATAGTGAGGTCAGTGTGCAAGATCATGAGAATAGTTGTAAAAATGCATCAATGGACTCTAATCACTTGGTGCTGATCGTGTGTGCACGTGCGGTGTGTGCAGTGTGGGTAGTGACTCACCTAGACATAGACGTGATAATTATGATGAATGCGGTGGATGCAGGTGCCGTACTGCAACATAGCAAGTGAGGAGCCATGTAGAGTATGCGTCCAGCTTGTTCCTTACCTTGGATGCCAGAGGCACCTTTGTGTCGGACTTTGTTGTTGTTCTAGGATCTGACTTCCTTGGAGAAACGAGCTTTTGTGAATCTATGTGTGGGGCTAGCCCTTGCTTGTGTGAGTAGGGTGATGCCATTACCTTCGAGTGTCCATCCCCAGGGGGAGGTTCTTGTGTAACTCTTCGTGGGTGGAATTCGGTTCCTATGAAGTTCCTCGACCGATGGTGGCAATGCTTGTGTTGAGTCAAACTACCCATGGCACCAGTGCGTATTTGGTACCTTGAGGCTGGCCTATTGTTTCCAGATTGTTGGAAGGTTCTTGTGGTGTTGTATCCTAGGAAGACACAAGTTCTTGTGGTGATGCCTTCGATGCCTTCAAGGTTTGCACTATCTTTTTCTGGATCCAGGCGGCTTTGTTGCCTTGGTCGCCCGAGCAGGCGGTGTTGCTCGAACTGTTGGCGATGCATGGCAGTGGATGAGGCATGAGTGCTGGGCGCAGCTTTCTCCAAGTAGTAAATGTGTGTGGGGGGAGCGATCTTGAGGTGATCGGAGCTGCTACTATAGCATTACCGTTCTCTGGGCATTGGTTCCAATCAAAGTGGCATTGGGCACAGAGGATAGCATCTTGTACTCGTAGCTCCCGAACTTTTTGAGCGGAGGATGGTAGCGTTGGTTGAGCATGCAATGGCATTGGTTTACCATTGCGGTGAGCTTTGTTCTCCTTTTGAGCTAGGCCCTTGAGCGGTGTGCCAGTGCTTCCAGTTGGCTTTGCTGCATCGCTTCATTGTCGTGAATTGGCGAGGTTAGGGCCAAAGAGGGGGGGCTTGGTCTACACAGAGGGACTACCGCCATTTAACCACCATTGTTAAGCGAAGTAGTTCGGGCATGCCAGGCGATTTGGCAGTTGTTCATAGCATAGCACTAGGTTCTTCCTAGAATAATCTGCTCTTCGGTGGCTTCATTAGGGAGAACATAAAAGCGTATATCCACATCTTGGTGAACAACCATTAGACTTAGATTTACATAGCCCAAAGTTTGCAGAAGTTGGCCATTTATATCTCTTATTGAGGCAATAGTAAGGGTTAGGGGTACCTGTAGCTTTTCCCATACCTCTCAGGAGATGAAATTGTGGCTCACTCTTGGGTCCACGAGTGCTTTGATGCGCATGCCTGGTACCTGTAGCGGAACAAGCAACTTGGCTGGCTCTATTGTTAGCTCATCCTTTAGTTGCATCTGTTCAATCGTTGCCTTAAGCAGGGTCATTTGTCTACACTGTTAGATCTTCGCATTATGGATTCTAGCTTCCTCGATGGCCTGGCGCTTCATCCTGGCCACCTGTGCCTTGAGTTCTTTTTCTCTATGCACGGCTTGAAGGGTGGAGATGGTGAGTGGTCCGTAGTATCTTTTCAATTTACTTCCATTTAGGTAGCCATCCATTTATGTCCCATCAATGGTGGCTATTCGGCATGACCCTTGGGGAGTGATCTCAACTACACAGTAAGGACCTATACCTCGGCTCGGGGGGGTCACTTATCATATGTAACCCTATCACATGAGTTCGACAGAAGGATATCTTTTATTCCTAAAATTTACAGAAATAAATATACATAAGGGACTATTTAATATATTTTTGGAAAAAATTTACAGATTTGTATAGAAAAGGGGTACATTTTATTAATGAAAAAATTTACAAATAAGGGATTTTAAATATAGGCATTGAACGCATGTGATATAGAGGGTTTATACATAGTGAACCCCCGAGTACCTCGGTACTTAAGCTTACGTTTGGTGTTGCAGACACTGTACAGAAGTACCAAGTCTCCTTCTGCTAGTTCCTTGTTCTTGAGGTTGCGGTTGAACCACTTTTTACATCGGGCCTTTTCTACTCAGAGATGGTAGGCTGCTCGCAACCTTTTCTCTTCTAGCTTTTCGAGGTCGACTAGCCTTTCAGCTAGTGCATTTTCCGTGTCTTTCTTTTAGGGCAAGATGGAGGTGAACTGTCCTACATGAACACCTGGTTGGCACCGTCACCTACTCGAATGGCCTTCTTGGAACAAGTTAGAGGTTGTAGAGGAATCTCGAGACTGGGCAATGGGGATACCTTACCCTTCTTGGTGAGCTTCTTCATGGCCTTGCCTAGTGCCTTGGCGTGCATCCTTGTAAGGACTTGTAGTGGCACTGCGGCCACATGGCCTTGTTCGATGCTAAGCAGATTGAGGCTGGTGCTCTTTGGCGAGGTGAGTGGAGTGGTAGGTCTTCTTGTGGGATAGTCCTGGAATAGATGCTCCGTGCCACATCCTGCACACAAGGGGGTGGGGTTGGTTGTGGTTTGGGTGGTGGGGGTATGATCCCTGTATGGATAGTCCTTTAAGAAGTGTGGGCCCTGGCATTTGAAACAGGACAGCGGTGGATTTGAAGTGCCTCAGTAGGGGCATTCATTTGCTTTATGGCAACCTTGGCAGGTATAAAATTGGAGCGGGGGCCTCCAAGCAATTGAGTACAGATCTCTCACTCTTGTGTTTACAGGGGTAGTCTGGAATACGGGGACTTGTTGATCCTTTGGTAGGAGGTAGTGAGCCAGGGCTCGACTCCCCTCCTCGTAGGTCTAATAATCGTGAGGTCCATGATCAGGGTCCGTTTCCTCCCCGTTGTTGGGCAACTCTTCTACCAACACTTGGTTGACTGGGGTGATGCAAGGTAGTGGGGGTTGTGGACCTAATATGGGTGGTGGCAGCGGAGCTGCCTAAGCCCAGTACTGGCTAGAGCTAGCCACAGGGCCACCTTGCACAAGATCTGGACGTTGGGTGGGGCTATGAGGCCAATAGAGGTCGCATTTGATACATGGGTTAGGGAAGGGACCTCGAAAATTGACATCGGGAGGTATCATGGTTTCCCCACCTATGGCAGTGTGCACAGTAGAGTGCCGGCCTTGCCCTTAGGCGGCTCGGGCACTCATTGGAGGGGTGGTTGCCATCGAATACCCTGCACCAGACATTCTCTTTGTCCAAACAAGTGGGGGTTGCTCGGTTCCTACTCTCCATTGCTGACCTAGCTACTCCAACAGATGATGGGGCTACTTCGGAGGGGGCTGAGGCCTTGTCCGAATCCACTTTGTCCATCATACTGTCACATATATGGATGGCCACCTTGCTGCATAGATCAAAGGAGGTGATCAGGTTCATCACCATGAGGTGGTCATGCAGCTTTGGGTCTGCTAACGCGATAAGGAAGCGAGGTAGCAGTCGTTCATCGCTCATCCGCTCATAGGGTTCATAGCGGGCATTGAGGTGCTTAACTCTCGCAATGTAATCCCTCAGGGATTCTTTTTCATTTTGTTTTACCCCATACAATTGGTTGATTGGGCTCCATTTATGGCCGTTGGGGGCGAATCCCACAATAAATGCCTTTCTCAATGTCTCCCAGTTGATCTTTTCGTCGGGGGTGCGAGCCCTATACCACTGAGCTACCTTGCCGTCCAGGCTAAGCGGAATGCATTGGCCATTTCAAGGTCACCTAGTGCACCAAAGGCTTTGCAAGTCTGCTCAAACCTTTCCACGTGGGAGACTGGGTCTACTTCTCCGAGGAATTTTCGTCATTATCTTGGAAATAGCTATGGGATGGCTTCTCGAGCGATTTTCCATTCCTGCAGGGAACACTGGAGTGGGTGGAGGTGGTGTTGCCCCCCTTCCTAGGGCATTCACCAAAATACGCACTGCCTCGTCAGTCAACACCGTTTGAGTAGCTAGTGGGGCTGGTGTCATTGTGCACCTAACGGGTCATAGGGTTGGCCTTAGGCCTAGCCTAGGTGGTGGCGTCCATGTAGTTACTGCTATCGGCATTGGGATAGAAGTACCCATGCCTGCATTCATTGGTGCAACTGGTATAGGTGGAAAGGGACGGACTCCCGGAGGTGGTGGGTCTTGGGGCATGGTAACATTGGTTCCATGCTGCAGGTGGTAGGGTGGGAACTGCGGTGCCCCAAAGTTGACGAAGGCTAGTGGGGCTGGGACTATTAGAGGGTCATAAGGCATTCCACCTAGGAAGCTCCTGGTATCCCCTCGACTCAGGTCTTGTCTACGGAGTTTCCTCATCAATGGATCTTCATCATCCATGTTCTCCCACTGGGGGGGTCTGGCATAGGCGCAGGAGCCTAGATTGGCGAAGTTAGTTTCTGTCCCAGCAGTCTGTGGCTCACAAACTGTATGCTGCTGGCCTTTGCTTCCTGCAGACATGCCGACAAAGGGGTTTTCCATGTCCGCTAACTCTATTCATCCTAAGCAGCCGAACATGTTAGAGAACGTACCTCTAAGCCTGGATGCAACTGAAGGTGCAGGAGAGTTGGGAGAGGCTACATTCGTGAAGGGGCCTTCCAAGGACCTGAGGGGTCTTGCATCACTCCTTCAAGGCTCTCTATTTTGTTTGAACTAGATGGAGTGTCCGAACGGGGACCTACAATGAGTTGAGGCTCGGGATCGAGCTTTTGGACTCTCAACTAGGATGGTGGGCTGTGTAGCTTGATGCACTTTTTTCTGGCATAAGACCCTTTGGCAAAATCCTTCCGGACCTCAAGTGCATGTGGGATGCCTCTGGCTGGGGACACCCAAGCTAAACTGAGGTTCTTGATTTTTTTGTTAATTCCTTAGCTACCCCAGAGGTATCGCGCCGATCAGTGGGATATCTCTATAGCACTTGTCAGTGTGCTACAAGTATAGCAATGGGCAGTGTAGTATGGTTTTGGCGGCAGGCAATGGCGTAACCTTTTACTGATGATCGGTGGAATAAGGAATTAGCACCAGTCAGTGTGATGAATGTATCGTGATGATCGGTGGGATAATGAGTGCCGCATGGTCATTGCGATCGGTCGGAAGGGATATCTGCATGGGCATAGGGATAACGGATAATAGCGGTTGGCAGGATAGGGAATCGATGGAATCTTACTAACGTGCCAGCCGGTGGGCTATAAATATAGCCACGATGGCAGGGTAAGTGTAAAACACTGGACGGTGGAGAACACAGTGACGGGTGGCGTGATGGAAGTAGCACAACAGGTGGAGGGGAATGATTATGACTACGGGCATGGGGGTGGGTTCACTGCGCCAGTGGTGGGCTAGTAGGATAGCAACGGTCGGTGGGAAACCACTACAGCACCGGCCAACGACCTATCAAGTCGGTGCAGAAGTAACTCTGACACGCATTACCTCTGGGCAGCGGGGTAAACTGTAGTCAAATGTAAGGTTAGCGAGGAAGCGTTACAGCATTGGGTCAATGCAGGTTGACTAGCGAGATCTGGCTAATGCATCGGTTGGTGGGGAATCTGGTCGGTGTGATACGCTACAGTGCCGACTCGACGGGATAGTCATACACAGTTTTGTTGACTGAGATTTGATGATTTCTGAGGATTTTGTAGTTTCTGTTCATGATTTTTTGTGATGGGGGGTGCTACACTACCTAATCTAGTAGATCATTTGGCTTGGTCACCTTTACTCATTGATTACCCTGCATTTGGTGGCTGTGCTCTTTGGATGTTAACATATATAGTGGCTTGGGTTTTCCCTTGTACTCCCCAAGGGTTGTCTCATCCGCAGCCATAGGGCCTAGTTTGAGCTATTTATATCCCGCCCTAACTCAACCTAGTCCTCAACTAATGCTTATGCATGATGCAAGAAATGGATATTATTTTTTGCTCTCGTTTATTCATAAGAAACAAGTGGTTGCCATTTTATGTTGCTATTTATCTCTACGAGATGGCATACGAGAAGATTATAGTTTAAGAATGGATTTCCATTTCTAACTACCATTTCAACAAAATATACGACACACTGAGAAATGTCAAAATTTGAAAATTGGGTGCCATTTACTATTGCCATTTCCACCTAGTTTTCTTGTAGTGAACTAAGTGCATTTGGATAATATATCTTAATTCGTGTGATGAGAGCCATTTGTGATTTGCGATCGCATGCATCCAATGTTGAGAGAGATGAAGAAGAGACGATAGACACACCAAATAGACTCCCAAAGAGTGATTCATATTGATCACTAGTTACACATATATAGGTGAGACCTAGTTCAAGTTAGGGCAAGCTATATATAGCTCTAACACCCCCACTCAAACAAAGGTCTCTAGCTATGGATGAAAAAACCCTTGGGGAGCACAAGGGAAATACCCGAGCTCCTATATACAAGTATACAAGTTGATCATTTGTACAATTATTTACAAGTATGTAATGCATATGTGCATTTTTATACAAAAGGTCACCCATAGGTGTGTTATTCTTGGAAGAGAGAAGCTGCAAGAACTCCAAGTTCTGATCGTAGCACTGTGAAGTGTGCCTCACTAAGTCCTTTAGTGAGAATATCTGCAATCATTGGAGAAGTGGGGCAATGTTCAATCATTATCATCCCTTTCTTCACTTCATGTCTGACATAATGGTAATGACCAGCAATATGATTGGATTTGTTATGCTGAACATAGTCTTTAGCCAGACTTATGGCACTGTGATTATCACATCTGAGAGGAGTACTGGATGATGGAGGATGACCAATATCTGCAAGCAATTGTCATAGCCAAACCAATTCTTGAGCTCCTAGAGAAGCCGCTAGATACTCAGATTTTGTAGTAGAAACAACAACACAACATTGCTTCTTACTTGCCCAAGAGACCAAGCAACCATTGATAAAGAAGCAATTACCACTTGTAGACTGCATAGAGAAGTGAGAGCTTGCCCAATCTGCATCTATATATCCCAAAAGATCAAGAGACATCACACAAGATGATTCTGTATGACATCTATAAACTAATTCAAAATCTGAAGTGCCTTTCAAATACTTTACAACACGTTTTGCTATAGACCAATGTTGCATTGAGGGAGCAACCAGACATTGACCTAGAAAATTGGCAGTAAAAAGAATATCTGGTCGAGTGTTCAAACTGACAAACTGTAGGCAACCAACAAGATTGGCATAGGGTTGCTCCATATAAATCTCCTCTTTAAGATCTCCATTAAGAAAAGCAGTTTTCACATCCATTTGATGAATCTCCAAATCAAATTGAGTAGCAAAAGCCAAGAGTACCCGAATACTTGTGCTACGAACAACAAGTGAAAAAGTATCATGATGATAATCAACTCTTGCAATTTGTGAGTATCCTTTTGCAACCAGACGAGCTTTAAACTTGTCAAAAGAACCATCAGCTTTGGTTTTGGTTTTATAAACCCACTTACATTTGATAGGAGTGCGACCAAGAGGTAGTTCAGCAAGAACCCATGTACCTTTAGAGATCAAAGAATCATATTGAGCTTCCCTTGCCTCTTGCCATTGACTCTTTTGTGTAGAAGAGATAGCTTTTGTATAAGTAGTAGGGTCTTCATGAGCAACCATTCCATGATCAATGATTTCAAAGTCATCAACACAATCATGAGTAGAACCATGTTCAAAATCAATAGGCAGACCAACATAAATATCAACACTATCATAAGAGGCCTGTGTATGTGCAGGATGCAAATCAAGATTGTCACAGCAGATGGAGTAGCAGTGATTCCATCAGATGAACGAGTAGTAATGACATCAGAAGTGGAATCATTATCAAGTAGAAAAGGACAGGCAGAAAGTAAAGACTCAGTGTCCTCTGCATCCTTGGTAGACCATGTCCCTCCCATTAACTGCTCATTGAATATGGCATCACAATTGATTATCACCTTCTTAGAAGAGGGATCATAGAATTTATAACCTTTAGAATTCGGAGAATATCCAGATTTTTCCAGGAAGATCTAGCTTTTTCCGTGTCTCTTTTGGTACATGAATATAAGCAATGCAACCAAAAGAAGGAGTATCCCTTGTCCAAGCTGTGATGGGTATCTGACCAGTGATTTTGCACAAAGATGGCTGTCAAAAGTGCTTCTGCCCAAAAGCTTTGAGATAATCCGAAATGAAGGAGCATACATTGCATAGCATCAAGAGAAGTGCAATTCTTATGCTCTGCATGAGCATTTTGTTGAGGAGACACTACTACACACGGATCCTATTGCGACGTTTACATACCGACGTTTAGCTCCGCTTAGTGTTAATCGTCGGTATTAAAATCGGGTTTCCCAAATCGTCGCTATATAGCGACAGTTTCTAAAAGTCGCTATATAGCGACTTTTAAGTGTCGCTATATAGCAACACTGATATACAAATTTATAGCGACGTTTTTACAGAGAGGTTTTTTTTTTTTAATAGGCCTTAAAAGTTAGTTTTTTCCAATGACAAATTTTTTTAAATTTTCATACATGTTTGAGCTCATAGAGAATAAAAAAATGAGAGCATGAACATCAAGCCTTTGAAGCTCATATATTCATGTCCAAGTTTGAGATGAGAAAAATCAAATAAGAGCATTTACATCAACTGTTTCATCTTGAGCAAGTCTAAGGCGCCAAACAAGTCTATCTCCAACTCTATACCGAGTTGATCTCCTATATCATCATCGTACACTCTAGCATCGTACGTTCACCTAAAAGTATTTGATCATCTTCTTCAATAAAGCTTAAGTGTGGTGATTCTTGATGATTGTTGTCTTCTTCCTCAATATCGTGATCTCCATCCTCCTCCCATGTAATGTCATTATGCGCATCTTCCTCTTCGCTCATATGGTGATCTACATCTTCTTCGCTAGATTCATCAATTGGATCCGGCATTGGTAGTGGCATCTCCATATCCACATCTCGATCTTCAAAAATTTGCTTACTTCGTGGTGCAACTTGGATCACGTACCACCATCTTGGATCAGAACGATCCAGATGAAAAACCACCTAGATTGAAGATGGGTGCCAAATGTCATCAATTATATATATGAAATTATGCTCAAGTACATGTATCAATGGACTTTAAAAACGAAAGCTTCGACTAATTAAATCATTAGTATGCACCTGCTCACAGTGCTCGAGAAGAACAAAAGTATCACTTTCATCGGTCCAATTTTTGGTGGAGTCTATTGCAAAGAGACCGCTACTATCTTTTCTCACTGTTGCATGGGGACCGTTATAAGTAGTTCTAAACCATTTTACATCAAGAATGAAAATAGTAAATCGTCTGAAATCAATTTCATAGATGTCGCATATGGTTCCACAATAATCCAACTGTGACGAGAGAAGACTCGGTTATCTTGTGTGAAGTTAGCCATGACTCCACAATCATACGTGACTCTCTTTGAATCGATGCGTTCCACACAAAAATGTCGTCCATATGACCATAATGCATTGTACTTTTTGTACTGTAAAAGAGCATAATTAAAACAATGAAGATGCATCTATTTTATAGCATATATTGCCACAAATAATTATTTAATTACATCAAGAGGTAAGAAACTTACATGCACCATACAAACTCTTGCTCGCGCTCGTTTATTGTCTCTCCATCACGTTCGGCTTTACGTAGAGCCAGTTGTAGCCAATCAAGTGACATGTGAGTAGGGAGAAGAGCCAGATCCCGTGGATATGGTTGTGATCGCCTGTACATTACTCTGAATCTCGTCCTTGCATTTATTCTTTCTGCTTTGGCCACTTCATATTTCTCAATCCACTTCTGCATCTCAGGGCTATTGAGGATACAAAACTTGTTGAATTTCTCCATTTGCTCTTCGCTCATCTTTCTTTCAATCCCTTTTCCTTGGGGAACCTCGCCAATGATGCGATCATCATCCTTGTTGTGCCAAGCTTGTGGCATATTAGGATCCGTGGATGTAAGAAACTCTGTGATATATACTAATGACTCTTGCACAAGCCATCCCTCTACCATGCTTGCTTCCGGTCTTGCTCTTTGTCTTACAAACCCCTTTAAAGTTTTCATAAACCGCTCGAGAAAAAACATCCATCGACTATGAACGGTACTTGCTATAGCCACCTCATCAACTATGTGCACAAGCAAGTGGACTTGAGTTGTCATAATGCTCGAGGGAGAGTGCTTCTCAAGCAAGCATACGGCTTCGATGGATTCCACCCTAGCCTTCTCGATGCTCGATATAGAGATCTCTTTTTGAGATATCCACCTATTTCACATGTCCATGCATATGTAAGATATTTGAGATATCCACCTATTTCACATGTCCATGAAGAAAATACATAATGCGATTTGATAGTAAGCATACCTCACAATACCACGGATCTTGAATATAGCATTTCTAAATCTTCTTATAAGCACCCTTTTATTGTAATTGGGAGGATGAACTATAAAAGCAACAATGAAGTCATGTCAACAATATAACATAATAATAATTATACTAACGCATCACGATTATCGGTACACTAATTCTACTTAGAATACCTATAAGACCTTGTACCAATCATGGGACTTGAGGCCACTAAGCTTATTGTCCTTTGAAAATGCTCCTTTCAAGCAACGCATGTACCTTGTCGGTGTTTGAAAAGAGACAATGTCTGCCTTGACCGCTGCCTCCTCCCTCATAGAGAGGATCCACGTTGCTTTCGGGAGGCTCGGGGGGGTCACTCATCATATGTAACCCTATCACGTGAGTTCAACAGAAGGATATTTTTTATTTCTAAAATTTACAAAAATAAATATACATAAGGGACGATTTAAAATAATTTTGGGAAAAATTTACAGATTTGTATAGAAAAGGGGTACATTTTATTAATGAAAAATTTACAGATAAGGGATTTTAGAAATAGGCCTTGAACGCACGTGGTATAGAGGGTTTATACATAGTGACCCCCCCGAGTCGGGAGGACAACTTTTCCCGAAGCATGCACTTGGGGCCACAAACGAGACATCCTATTCATAGCACGCAAGTCTTCTCGCACTCCTCTTGAGTCCTTGGAACCAACCAAGTGTGCCCAAATAGTAGCCCCCACATTCTTGAAGATATGCATGGGATCCAAGAGATGATTGATTTGTAACTGACCCCAATAAGGAAGCTCGTGAAAGATCGATAGCCTCTTCATACCAGGAGGAGGTTCCTCTCCATTCGCCCTCCAAGCTTGAATCCAGTCACTTGCCTTCAAATATGATGGTGGTGGATCAAGCTGACCTCCACGTGCGAGATGGTTGAGTGGAAGGTATCGAGCATGACCTTCATAAACATTTTTCCTCATATGTTTGGAGTAGCGTGCAAGCGATTTCAGAGCCGGCAGGACAAGCATGGTACCCACTTGTAACAAGTCCTTCACGCATGCATGAATGTGTTAGTACAAGACATGCCTGCAAAAGAGAGTAAAAAAAGCATAATCCCTCATTGTACATGTAAAGACACAACCACGTACTTGCACACACTCCATATCCTGGGTAGTCATGCATGGTCCACATCAAGATACCCCTGACCAAAATATCATTGGTATGTCTAGGAGCTCTGGAAATATCAAAGACCTGCACTCCTCTCCATAATATCTGTAACTCCTCTATCAAAGGTGCCATGTACACGTCCATGTTTTTTGCCTTGTACTTTCCTGGCACAAGTAGTGCAAGCATGAGGTGTCCCTTTTTTATTGTTAGCCATGTTGGGATATTGTAATTCACCATGACTATGGGCCATGTCGACCAAGATGTTGAGCGTAACCCGAAAGGATTCACGCCGTCCATGGCTAGCCCAAGATGTAAGTTGTGTGGCTCCCTCGTAAAGTCCGGCCACTGATTATCTATGTGCTTCCAAGCTGCACAATCTGCGGGAATCCTCAATGTGTGATCAGTGGACCGATGAGATGCATGCCATGTCATCAACTCCGCTATGGATTTGCATCGGAACATGTGTTGTATTCTTGCAATGATGGGAAAGTGTCTCAAGACCTTTACCGGTATCGGCTCACCCTGAAAGTCATCTCTATATCGTTGTTCCCCACATTTTGGACAACTAGCCAAATCTCCATGCTCACAACGAAAGAGAATACAATCATTATGGCAAGCATGGATGGTATCATAATCCATACCCACCGTTGTTAGCATCTTTTTCGCTTCATCTCTTGATGCGGGTATGGTATTTGGTGCAGGCAACATCTTCTGGAGCAACCTATGACAAAGACACTATTCAAATGATGATTCTCAAAACAAACAATATCCAAATAATGAGTCAAATTAATGCAAGGGCTAACCTCATTAAGGCCGAGACACTTGTATCCGACCACCCATACTGTACTTGTAGATTCAAGATTGAGAGACAAGCACGTAGTTTAGACATCCTAGCACCCTCGTACAATTGTGTTGATTGCAACTCTTGCATTTTGACCTCAGACTCTGACATCACATGTACGTGGGATGTAGTGCTCCTAAAAAGGGAATCCATCATGTCGACCATACCCTCGTCGTCATCCGGGAGACTATAGTCTTGCTGAAAGTGAGAAGGTATATGTGTACCCTCGTCACCCTCCTCATCCTGTTTTAAAATTTCGTGTAAATATAAGATCTTCTATTTCCTGGTATACAATAAGATTGCGAACTTAAATAGCTTTGACTTACCGATGGTCCATCAACATGTGCAACACCAATGGGGGGTACTGGTTCCGGCTCCTCCCCATACATCCGCAAGTGGCGCATGATAATACAACATTGATGTCGTACTTCTCGCTTGCAATGAGTGCAATGACAGTATAACCTCTCCGTAAGCCACTTCGTGCTCCCAGGCATTGGCGCATCATCGGACAAGCTTCCACTCGTCCCTTCCATCTACACTTATAAAATCACAACATAAGCATGAAGAAGAGATATTAACAGTTATAAAATAGCACGTTTGAGCTTCTTTTGATGCTACAATAAAAAAGTGATTGTAAGCGTCGCTATATAGCAACCTTTCCTCTGTTCCGTCGTTATATAGTGACGAATAAGCATCGTTATATAGTGACGAATAAGCGTCGCTATATAGTGACGAATAAGTGTCGCTATATAGCGACACTGTGGGTTAAAACCCGAAACTCTAATCGTGCGGCGTTTTCTTCATCCTATTTCCTAATCTCTCAAGTAAGCAAGCCAATATCTCCTCCCACCTATTTTCGACGACCTCCCACCTATTTCAAGCAACCTCCCACTCTATTTTCCACTCCTCACCCTTCTCCTACCTCTTATACTCCCTCTCTACCCTTTTCCCTCTTTGGTTTCTTGAAAGGAAGTTCTTCAAGAGGTGAGTTTGTTTCAACAATGTAGGTTGTTTGTTTGTTAGCTTTAGTTTTGTGAGTGTTTCTTCTTGTATTGCTAAACCTGTAAACTAGTTTTCATGCTTGTTTTGAAAGGATTGAAACAAAAAACGAGATTTCAAGAAAGAAAGAAAACTCACCTCTTTTTTCTGTATTTCTCTTCCTTCTCTTTCTCCTTGTCTCCTCAATCTCCTCCTCTCCTTGTCTCCTCAATCTCCTCCCTTCAAGAAGTTGCTTTTGTAATCTCCTCCTTCCACTAACATCTTATTTGAAAAAATGGGTTGTTTTCTCTCTTTTGTAGGGCCAGTCCACTACACCGAGCGAGACATACTATTTCAGGTAAGTTCTTCCTCTTTTTTCCATTTATTATTTTTATTATTTGCATTGGCCTGCAGCTAGCACCTTAAGCGCTAGCTATAGTGATGGGCGTAGGAACCCTCTTTTCCCCTCAAACTCTTTCCTTCTTCCCCCTTCTCTTATTCTCTTTTTTCCCCCTTCTCTTTTTTCCCTCTTCTCTTATTCTCTCTTTCCCCCTTCTCTATTTCCCCCTTCTCTCTTTTCCCTTCTCTCTTTCCTTTCCCTCGTATTCTCTATTTCTGCATAGCATGAGAGCATGAGCATATGCGGAAATAGAGAAGGAGAGAAGCTTCTCTCTTTCTCTATTTCCGCATAAGCTCATGCATAAGCTTATGCATGAGCTTATGCTTCTCTCTTTCCCCCTTCTCTATTTCCCCCTTCTCTCATTCTCTATTTCCACATAAGCTCATGCTCATGCATGAGCATAAGCATGAGCTTATGCTTATGCTTATCCTTAAGCATAAGCTCATGCTTATGCTCATGCATGAGCATGAGCTTATGCTTAAGTTTCCCCCTTCTCTCTTTCTCTATTTCCGCATAAGCTTATGCTTATGCATGAGCTAATGCGGAAATAGAGAATGAGAGAAGCATAAGATCATGCTTCTCTCATTCTCTATTTCTGCATAAGCTCATTCTCTATTTCTACATAAGCTCATGCTTATGCGTCTCTCTTTCCCCCTTCTCTATTTCCCCCTTCTCTTTTTTCCCTCTTTCTTATTCTCTCTTTCCCCCTTCTCTATTTCCCCCTTCTCTCTTTTCCCTTCTCTCTTTCCTTTCCCTCCTCCTTCTCTATTTCCCCCTTCTCTCATTCTCTATTTCTGCATAAGCTTATGCTTATGCATGAGCTTATGCGGAAATAGAGAATGAGAGAAGCATAAGTTCATGCTTATGCTTCTCTCTTTCTTTATTTCTGCATAAGCTCATTCTCTATTTCCGCATAAGCTTATGCTTATGCTTCTCTCATTCCCCCTTCTCTCTTTCCCCCTTCTCTATTTCCCCCTTCTCTATTTCTCTATTTCCGCATAAGCTCATTCTCTAGCTTCCGCATAAGCTCATGCTTATGCTTCTCTCTTTCCCCCTTCTCTATTTCCCCCTTCTCTCATTCTCTATTTCCGCATAAGCTTATGCTTATGCTTCTCTCATTCCCCCTTCTCTATTTCAGCATAAGCTCATGCTTATGCTTCTCTCTTTCCCCCTTCTCTATTTCCCCTTCTCTCATTCTCTATTTCCGCATAAGCTTATGCTTATGCATGAGCTTATGTGGAAATAGAGAATGAGAGAAGCTCATGCTTATGCTTCTCTATTTCCCCCTTCTCTCATTCTCTATTTCCGCATAAGCTTATGCTTATGCTTCTCTCATTCCCCCTTCTCTATTTCCGCATAAGCTCATGCTTATGCTTCTCTCTTTCCCCCTTCTCTATTTCCCCCTTCTCTCATTCTCTATTTCCGCATAAGCTTATGCTTATGCATGAGCTTATGCGGAAATAGAGAATGAGAGAAGCATAAGCTCATGCTTATGCTTCTCTCATTCTCTATTTCCGCATAAGCTCATTCTCTATTTTTGCATAAGCTCATGCTTATGCTTCTCTCATTCTCTATTTTCGCATAAGCTCATGCTTATTCTTCTCTCTTTCCCTCTTCTCTATTTCCCTCTTCTCTCATTCTCTATTTCCGCATAAGCTCATTCTCTAGCTTCTCTCTTTCCCCGTCGTCTATTTCCTATGCTCATGCCTATGCCTATGCTTATGTTTGTTTTTTTGTTTTTTGTTTTCGTGTTTGTGTCTATGTTAGACATGGGATCACGTCGCTCATCCGATGAGTACGGACAACCTCGCAGGAGAAGAGCTCATGATCTTTATGCTCCAGAGGACTTTGATTCCTCTCAGGCGACTACCCCGAGGACTACCCCTGGTCCAACTCCTCTCAGACCTAGCACTACGACTACCCCTGGTCCAACTCCTCTTCCACGTAGCACTGCGACTACCCCTCGGGGAACTCCTTTGCTAGCCACGCATGGCTTTGTCGGGAGTCCCGACGAGTTTGTAGCGCAGATGAGCGATGAGGAGGCAGCGAGATTCTTCTCTCTGCTATCTCAGAGGACCTCAACAATTCCCTCCCCTACACTGACGGGTGGACGTACTGCCCAGCCGTCCCCTCGTGCCCCTTCGACCGCGGGGTCATCACCTGCACATGCCTCTTGTAAGGGAAGGAAGAGTAGGACGGGCAGCTCATGTTGTGCTGACTCGGGAGATGTAGACGAGTCAGCACAATACTCACGCTCCTTTAGGTCTCCACTTGGTCCAGAGACACAGTATCAGTAAGGTCCCTTTCCCTCTCCTACTCCCACTGCTACTCCTCGCTCCGGAAGCGCTCGCACAGCTTCCACTCCTTTTGACTCTACTACTGGCAGTCCCCCTTACTCATCAGGGGATCTCTCCTATCAAATCACATCTGCCAGAGAGATAATAGAAGATAAAAAGGGCAAAGCAGTGATGGCCGCCATGAGGAGGTTGATGAGTCATCACTTCAAGAGCGGCATAAATACCGATTGGCGGTATCAAGATGGCCAAAAGAAGCAGGCGGTCATCGATGAGTTAAAACAAAGACACCCTAATCCGCCAAATGTGGAGTTTAATGACGATTATATGCGAGAGCGCATGGGTTTGGTCTTGAAGCATCGTAGATCAACCTTGCGTACTTCCATCACAAAGGGGTTGGCTAAACCCAGCTGGGCAGACAAAGCTGATTGGAAGTACTTCAAGAAGCAACATAGGGACCATCCTGAATTGTTCGAGGGTCAGAGGAGGGTTGCGAAGAGACGGCTGGACGTCGTAGGTACTTTGCACTTTGGTGCAAGCGGGCGGTATGCGTTCGAGGCAACCGTAGTAAGTCTACTTCTTCTCATTTAATGTATTGTTCTATTTGTTTTACTACATATTACATGCACTTTAGCTAACTCTAACTCTCGTAAATTGGATCCACAGCAAGCTGTGATGGGTCGTCTTCCTACAGATGCAGAGACGTGACGCGCATTTCGGATAGAAACAAAGCCGTGGTTCATTGAGCAAGAGGCAATGGGAGCGACGGTCGATTGGGCTGAGGTGGCTGCTCGCACGGTATAAGTTTACTCCTACTTGTGATCTCACTTTTTAATTTAAGTTCCAATCTAATTTTCGATTTATATGGTTCACTCTTAGGGTCAAAGCTCAAGCATCCCATCATCGGAGGCGAGCGATCAACAGGGCCAAGGATCAGATGCAGGTGGCAAGGACGAGGGAGAAGACGCAGGTATCGAGGACCAAGGAACAGGCCAACAAGACGAGGATGATTCGGATTCGGATGAGTAGTAGTGGTAGTAGCATTTTGTATATCCGCTCGTTTGAGCAATTTTGTATCGCCCTTTCGAAAGGGTAATTTTGTTACAAACAATGTTGTATATGTCCGACATGTATATGCTTTTGTTGCTCATCATTTCACAAGAGCGATTTTGTATCACCCTTTTCGCAAGGGAAATTTTGTTATAAAAAAACTTTGTTCTGTAATTCCAAAAAAAAAAAGGATTAGTGGGGCTAAACAGGGCCAAAAGGAAGCCCTGTTTAGCCCCACTAACCCTTTTTTTTTACTTCTGTTAATCGTCCCTATATAGCGACATTTACTAGTGTCGCTATATAGCGACGATTAACAGTGTCACTATATAGCGACGTTTCCACTGTCGCTATATAGCGATGTTTGCCAGTGTCACTATATAGCGATAGTTTATAGCGACGGTCCTTTTCCGATGCTTTTAGCGACACTTATAGCGATGTTTGCGCCTGTGAAAAAAAAAAATTTTATGTAAAAAGCGTCGGTATTTTCGTCAGAAAATGGCCTATGCCTTGTAGTGAGAGTATGGAACAGTATATTCGCGATGAATGCCACACTCAATGCAATAATCATTGAAAAGATTAGAAATATATTCTCCACGGTTGTCACTATGAAGGGTCTTGATCTGAAAACGAGTATGAAGCAGCAGTTTTATATTGCTTGAATACTGATAAGGCCTTTGACTTATGTCGCAAGAGAAATGCAGTTGGATATATCTCTACTATACCATGATGCACTTCACAAAGTGCAATGTATATATCTACACCATACCATGATGTACTTCACAATCTACACTTTATATTGTTAGACATCAACGCTCCACTCTCATGTAACTACGCGGGAATCAGCTAACTCTACTTGTAAGCCCTCCATATGAGGAGAAGGCATTTGAGTAGCTCAGTTATCCGGTAGGTCCTGGTTGGACACCAGATGGGGGCCATGTGTGGCCTAATGGCTAGACGGCTTCAGATAGAGTTGGCACACTGCCAACTAGGCTACATGCAAGTGCGGGAAGGCATCCCATGACTGATCGCACTAAGGGTAGACGGAGCATTTCTCGGGGCAGCCCACTCTCAGGTTGCGAGGCCCGTTTGGAGCCCTAGATGATCCTAGATGGCTCTGAGCCAAATGGAAACCGTAGGTTAGTTACTCTATTTTGAGCCACAGTTCTATCGTATGGTCGGTGGCCTATTTCGGGACTGACCCCCAGTCGGCCATTTTGGGCAGACTGGGTTAGTCACCCAATTGGGTCTAACAGACTACGACTGGTGGCTATATAAGAGCAAGCCCGTGAAGCCCATTATCATCATTGGCTACAGCAACCCTGATTCCTTAGCATCCAGCCTCCGTCCTCTACTGTTTCCAACATGCCATCGAAACTTCTCTCACAAGAGCACACGGCTGGGAGGCAGTGCCATCTATTGTATCAGTTTTACAGTAATCAAATTTTTGATTCTCCATACTATCTGTTTTTCTCTCTTGCATACGAGATCCTGTTATCTGTTGAGCATAGACGTTGTATTGTTTTCTTAAATATATATCTTAAACTAGGTCTATGGCCACTATTGTACATTTTACTTGGATATTTATAAAGTGGCTCGGGTTTTTCCCTTGTACTCCCTAAGGGTTTTTTCATCCATAGAGCCAAAGGGCGTAGTTTGAGCCTGGGTGTTGGAGCTATATATATCTCACCCTAATTCAACCTAGTCCTCAACTATATATATTTCCCTGATACATGAATACACTACTACCTCTGGGAGCAATCTTGTGTCTCACTCCTCTCTCCCTCTTCTTCCTGCAACAAGAATCACATTGAGGGTCACTATGTATAAACCCTCTATATCACATGCATTAAAGGGATATTTTGTAAAATCCCTTATCTGTAAATTTTTCTTTGATAAAATGGACCCTTATTCTATACAACTCTGTAATGTTTTTCCCAAATTATTTTAAATAGACCCTTATGTAAATTATTTTTTGTTTGTTTTTTACAATTTAAATATATCCTTCTGTTGAACTCACGTGACTGAGGGCTACATATGATGAGTGACCCCCCGAGGATGCATCTTTTCAATGCTTATGCATGATGCAAGAAATGGCTATTATTTTTTGCTGCCATTGCTTCATAAGAAACAAGTGGTTTCCATTTTATGTTGTCACTTATCTCTACGAGATGACATACAAGAAAATGTTGCCATTCCTATTGGAGTAAGGAAATTGTATTTTAAGAATGGATTGCGATTTCTAACTACCATTTCTACCAAATATAGGGCACTTTGAGAAATGGAAAAAAGTGAAAATTATCTGGTTCTTGAAGTGGTGGCAGATCTGGTGGTAGTTCTTCGTAGTCTAACTTGTTAGGCAAATAAAATTTAAAAGGCATTCAATGGTTGGTTCTTCTTGTTTCCAACTCATCTGTATCCAAAATTGCAACCCAAATTTACTCTGAATGGTTCTCATGGACATTATCTTTTGCTTCTCTTGGAGATGTAGTTTGAACTTTGTCGTCCACCAGTGGTAGAACTCTAGGCTCACGACTAATTTCTTGATCATTGTTTTGTTGTTGTGAGTGCTCTCTTTGGAGTCACACTCTACAAGATATTTGTCAAAATTTTATGCAAATACCAATGGATATTACCAAGAAAAAAAATCAAAGGGAAAAGCATTGGTGTAAGTATCAGAACTATCGTCGATATACCAAAATTGGTATAATGTCGGTATATACTCACATTGGTAAACCGTCGGTATAACCTAGCACTAAATGGAAGCTTTTTAAAAAAATTGTTGGCAAGAATAAGGTTTGTTTCAACCCCACTATTGTATGTTTTTTATTACAAGGTAAGTATTAAATCATGCCATGTGATGTAAAAACATGCAAAATTGCCTAAAACTCTCAAATCATGTCGATCACAAAAAATTTCTTCTGAAGAGGGTAGTACAAAATTTGAATATGAGATACCAAAATGGCAAAATCGACCAAGGTATGCTAACTACAAGGTGTACTAAATACAAGATAAACTATTACGTTTCCTCTCCAAACTAATTGACACATCCTCCAAACCACTTGACACATCCTTGCCCACGTTCTTGCCTCTACCTAATCCCTCAGTGTCTGTCTCCCCCACATCTCTAGCTGCAAGATCCTTCTCTTTTTTGTTGCTTGATGTTTTGATGGGGTCAAAATTGCCACCCTAAGAATGAATCAACTTTTAAAATGAGTTGTCACTCCCAAGGTATGAAGCACCTATGATTTCAAGGCCTCTCCTCACCGCCCTCTTTTGATTTGCCCACTAGTCTGGCATTTTTGTGAACTCTTTCTTGGCAAGCTTCCAATCCTCTTTGTACACCCATGGAGGCTTAGGCCTTCTATCCTTGAGGCTATCCCTTATCTCCGACCTGGATGTTAGATTGCGAGGCCCATGCGAGTTTTCAAACTCATATCCCAGGGGGTTTGGAGATATCTCCTTGAGAACCACTATGAGAGCATACTTTGTTGTATTATCCTACATGCACCAGTCTATGAATATACCCCAAATAATGAGCACATTGGGCACCTCATATGAGAAATAAGTTATTCTTTGAATGGTCGAATTCGCAACAAACTCCGTTTTCCACCAAGTGTTATACATAACCATAAAAAAACACGCTCTGGGGTGTGTTATTCAAACACGCTCATTAGTAATCAAGCGAGAGCAAGAGTTGGCATGAGGATGTATGGTACATGTAGTTTCTTACCTTTTGACTCAATTAGTTTATCCATGGTCACAATCTCTACGAAATGCATCCTCGTGTTTTGAATGATGTTTTTTTGTAGTACAAAAAGTATAGTGCAGTATGGTCATATGGACGGAATTTCGTATGGATCACATTAATTCAAAGAGAGTCTCATATGATTGTGGAGTCCTAGCCAACTTCATAAAAGATAGCCGACCAAGTTTTTTTTATACCAATCTTCTTCCTTACAGTTAGATTAATGTAGGACCATACGAAAAATCTTTGAAGTTGATCTAAGATGATTTAGTGTTTTAATTCTTGATGTAAAATGGTTTAGAACTATCTACAAAGTGCCAATGCCACAAACAGGAAAGGAAATAGTGGTTTTTTTGCCATAGACTCCACCAAATTTTGTATCGATAAAAGTGATACTTTTGTTCTTCTCGAGAATTGTGAGAAAGTACATAAGTAAATTATTTAAGCTTTAGGTGCCTTTGCATCCTCAATAATCTCGTGCCTGTCATTGATCTAGTAGAAGGTCCTTGGACATGAGAAGCTCTCCCTGCCCAAAGCTTGAACTGCTAGATGGAGTGGCAATGGATTGAGGGGTGGCGGATCAAGCTGTGGTGGAATGAGGGGTGGAGTCAATAGTACACATCACGAATTTTCTTGCATCAATGGATCCCAATATGCCATAAAATTGGCATGACTAGTACAATGATTGTATCATTGTTGAGGTTCCCTAAGGAAAGAGATTGAAAGAAAGATGAGCAAAGAACAAAGAGAGAAATTCAACAAGTTTGGATCCTCAATAGCACAAAGAGATGAAAAAGTGGATTGAGAGATATGAAGATGACAAATCAAGAAGAGTAAATGCAAGGATGAGATTTAGAGTCGTGCACAGGCGATTGCAACCATATCCATGGGGTCTTTAATATTTCTCTTATCCCCAAATACATGTCACGTGATTTGCTACAATAGGTTGTTTGTAAAGTCAAAGATAATGGACAGATAATTCCTTCGTTTTTAAAGCATTTGTACATGTTCATATATAATTAAGCATAAATTAATACAATTGATGGCATTTAATTTGCATCTTGAACATAGGTCATCATCAATCTGAATCGTTCGGATCCAAGAAGGTGGAATGTGGTTGAAGTTTATCCTCTAACTAAACATACTTTTGAAGATAGGGATGTGGATATGTGGATGTTGCCAATGGGTATAGTTGATCCCGATGGATCTATGGAAGAAGATGAAGATCACGATATGGGCCATAATGACATGTAATTGAGAAAGGTGGAGATCACGACATTGCGGAAGAACATGGGGATCATGTATCATCCAATTTTATTGAAGAAGATGAATTGGAGGATCAAGTCTTAAGTAGACGTGCAATAGGCGATCATGATATATGTGATCACTTTATTATACAGTTATAGAAAGACTTATTTGGCATGCACGACTTGGCTAAAGAAAAAGCCGTTGATGTAAACCATATTGATTGATTCTTTTGCCACTGACAAGGCTTTTTATCTTTGGCCCTTAAAAGTTTCACTTTTATGGTAGCATTATGTACATTTGTATATTAAATTCACCATGTATTTTGATCCTAAACTTGGTGTACAACTCTTATACTTTTTATATTTCAAATAACAAAAATTGTTGTAATTCCATCAATATATAAATGTTTACTAGTGTCAGTATTACCAATGATATATACCGACTTCAGTTACCAATGGTAGAGATTGATGATAATTAGTGTCGATATATATCGACTCTCAAACTGATGAAAAAACTAACAGCGAGTCATTCCTATGGTTTGGCACTCGTGTGTGCTAAATGTTTGGAGAAAAACATTAAAAAAAGACGAATGTGTAGTAGTGAAATTTGGATACGTGCTCGTTTTTAGATCATCATCATTTTGGCTCTTCAACATTCATTCCCCTGCATGTGCCTTGCCATGCCCACATACATTTTCCTTGACTAAGTTTTAGATGAAAATCCAAAACCATACTTGTTCCATTTGATGTTCAGAAACATTAGAACCCACCTCTTTCTAGAACTCTGGATTGGGGCGATTTGTATCTCCAGAGTGCAAAGAGATCCCCTATAGTTTCATCATTGTGACACTAGAACTATCCATCCAGTTGCACATAAGCCTTAATTTGTAGTGCTCGCTAGCATGCCCTTGTACATAAGCCTTAACTTGTAGTGCTCACCAACATAACATTATTGAACCTGTAGGATCGCTAGTGTTAAAGGGGTTGAATGAACACTCCGAATTTATATTCGATTAGAATGGGCTTCTGCAATGCAAGGGTTGATCCTCACTTTTTGATCGTCTCTCCTCTCCCAAATTAGATCTTAACAGACAGCCAAGTGAGAACACTCTCTAGTTTTTGATTAAAACATTTTGAACAAACCCAAAAAAAAAAAAAAGATAGGCCAACAAAATTGTGAAACGGTCATATTGCAATTTAGATCCAAAATTAGATTAACAAGATCAAAACATTTATCAACAAAGAGAGATATTATCCCCAACACATTGTGTGGATATCATTCCAAAATTGCCAGATAGTAGTTGTGTTGCTTCATTTCAAACCCTTCCAATCTTCCCAATGCTAGTTACCCATATTCGAGTAGATATTATACTAGGTTAACAATGATGCATGGTGGGAATTGCAAAAATATGCATCCACAACCATTCAAATGATACCCTATCCACATCAAACTTTACAAGAGTAAGGATATTAACTCGATATTAATCTCATTCAATGTTGTTAAAGGTATCATACCCATCAAACTACATACGTACTCTAGAAACACACCTAGGCATATTTTTAGCACTCATGCATGATGCATGGTAAGAATTATGGAAATCCACACTCCTCACCATGCTAATGATGATCCACATCATAATTTTTTCAATCCACATCACACTTTTCAAGAACAACTACATTACTCTAATTAAGACCCATGGAAGTTTTCATACCCATCGGACACGCATACATATGCAAAAACCACTCTAATGCATATTCTTAACACGTATACATGATGCATGCTAAAAATTGCATGTCCGAATAGATCCACATTAAACCTTGAAAGCCCAAGTCTCCAACTACCTCATTAAGTCCTTTGCAAACTATCATGCCCATCTGACACAAACACATGTTATGATAGAAGCACACTGATGCATATTTCCAATACTCTTGCATGATGCATGGTAAGATCAATGGACATACCATGCGCAACCATGCAAATCGATTTTGATTCACGTAAAACCCTACAAGCACAATAGTCTTACTCTCATTAAGGCCTAGGTAAATTATCATACCCATCTGACACACACACATACGCTAGAAGCACGTCAATGCATATATTTTTTACAATGCATGGTAAGAAATTTGAAAACATGCATGCCGACAATACAAATGGTACTCGATCCACATTAAAATTTGCAAGAATAAGGACATTACTCTCCTTAAATCTTGTGTAAGATTTCATACCCATTGGATAGACACACATGCATGCTACAAGCACACCAATGTTTTTTTATAGCAAGCATGCATGATGATGGTAAGAAATGTGAAAATACACATGCCCAACCATGCAAATGATATCTAATACACATGAAAAGTTGTAGAAAAAGGGGTATTAGTCTGATAAAGGCTGTGAAAAAATATTGTACCCTTCGGACATACACACATGTGTTAGAAACATATGGATGCATATTTCTAATATTCATGCATGATGCTTGGTAAAAAATGTGGTAATATGCATGCCGAACCATGAAAATGATATACAATTCACATCAAAATTTGAAAGCACAAGGGGCATACGTAAATTATCATACCCCATTGGACACACACATATGTCAAATCACATTGATGCATCTTTTCAACACTTATGCATGATGCAAGAAATGGCTATTATTTTTTGTTGCCAATATTTCTTCATAAGAAACAAGTGGCTGCCATTTTGTGGTACGATTTATCTCTGCAAGATTGCGTACAAGAAAACGTTGCCATTCCTATTGGCATTTCTACTAAGGAAATTGTAGTTTAAGAATGGATTGCCATTTTGAACTACCATTTCTACCAAATATAGGGCACTTTGAGAAATGGCAAAAATCGAAAATTGGGACGTGCCATTTACTATTGCCATTCCCCCACCTAGTTTTCTTGTAGTGAACTAAGTGCATTTGGATAAGATATCCAAATTCGCGATGAGAGCCGTTTGTGATTTGTGATCTTGGGCATTTGGTTCTTTCCACTATCTGGTGGAGGATCATCTAAAGGGCCTTGTAGGTGGCTTTGGCATGACCATTCGCCCATGGGTAGTCTTTGATAACCGAATTTATGGAGTGAAGTCATTGGTGTGACATGATTTGGATGGGGCACCAAAATTGGCATAAGCTGCCCACAATGTATGTGTTTCACGTGGAAGGCACTGCCATGCTAAACGGTAGCACAAAGTCTAGTTCCCAAACCACATTGGATCTTGGAAGGTTGTCCTTATGGTGCATTGCAATTCTTGCCACATCAGTGAAGATCATGCTCAACCATAGCCCTGTGCTCAGTGTCAGGTTTCAAGGTACCTTCAACAGAGAAGTATC
Source organism: Dipteris shenzhenensis (assembly GCF_047967505.1). Taxonomy (NCBI): domain Eukaryota; kingdom Viridiplantae; phylum Streptophyta; class Polypodiopsida; order Gleicheniales; family Dipteridaceae; genus Dipteris; species Dipteris shenzhenensis. Next base: position 14,589,432 of record NC_141600.1, read on the forward strand.
CATTGACAAGCCCTTGATGGGATTCTTCCATGACACTTGTGCCCTTTTGTGGGGGAAGACACACAGTTGTTGGCAGGTATGTAGGTGTTCCACGTATTAGTGAGTGGAACTTCATTTAGCTGATGAAGTGGTTGGGCGATGTCACCCAGAAATGTCTTACTTCCCCTTTCTTCATGACTTGGGGCTCGGTCGCATGGTTATCCCTTACTGGGGCCCCAGGTGTTTTATGAGGGCGAGCCTTCTTCTTGGGCACTCTCGATCCGCCGTCAGATGATAGAGCCCTGCTCTCTTCATGATGTACCACATATTCCTTTCAGAGCTTCACATGTTTCAGTGGACACCTCTTGGGAGATTTTGGCTAGCATTTCCTCGTGGCACATTTGGAGAGCCAGAGGCACAGAGGCCTTGGATGATACCCAGATACACCCATCACAGGTGTTCATGGGTATTTGGAGTGACGCGGTTCACACTTTGATAGCCATATGGGCTAGCATGCAGGGCCCTTCACGGGCAGCCTCTTCTAGGAGGACTATATTTCTTCGAGTTTGGAGGGGTTCTCCCTTTTTCTCGGAGGTTGCTACCAGATTGAGATGGCACTATCAGCCCCAGTCCTTTCTTTTTGGCTCTTGAGCTTTCTATCCCGTATTCCCGTATGGAGCTTGCTCTAACGACGTAATAGAAGTCTCTTTTTTGCAAAAAAAAAGAAATGTCTCACTAATTCTTCAATAGAATCTAGTAAGGTATCCCACAAACAAATTGCTAGGCGGAATATTTTGGTTGTGTGTAAATAAAGCTGGTATTAAGCAGTCGGTGCCGGTGGCCGACTGCGCAGGCGCTGCCGTATAAATACTGCCACGTGGCAGTAGCTAAGCAAGAGATGCCTCCCGCTCGTCATCCTCGCGCTCCCCCTCCCCTGGCTCCTCGTCCCCCTCCCCGTCGTCTCGCTCCTCTTCCCAATCCTCCCCACGGCAGAATCGGTATTGCTACCCGCCCCACCCTCTCTGGCCGTTACGTCGCCCAAGTTCACGTCCCTGCCCCTCATGCCCCCGCCCGCAACGCCAAGCTCTGGCTCGGTACTTTCTCATCGCCCGACTCCGCTGCGCGAGCTCGCGACGTCGCCGTAGCCTGCTTCGTCGACCCCCCCAACCAATCCCTTCGCGATGTGCGCGACCTCTCAGGCGTCCGCTTTAATTTCCCTCACAGCCTGGATATGGCTGATTACTGCGCCGATGCACCTCCCCTAACTTTACCGCAGATCAAGGCCCGGGCCCTGGCGGCGGCCCGCGAGTGGGAGCTCCAAACAATTGCCGATGCCTGTGCCAGGTACGTGCCTTGTGGAACCTCGACTGCGTTGCCTCTCTCTGCGTTCGGTACGTCTGCTCGCTAACAATCAAACGTGCTGCCTCTTTTCTTTCCTCTTTACAGCTCCATGCAGGTATCGTGCCCCCCTAGTCCTGTGTACTCAAGCTGCAGCAGCGGCTGCAGCTCATCCACTTGCTCGACGTCTATATATGACGGCGAGGTTTCCAGCAGCCTCTCCTTATAGTCGCCCGACTGTGTCATGGACACATACGCTAGGAACACCGACCGATGTTGCAGTTTTATTGTGCATTTCTTGTGCTCTGCACATTATACATGAGCAACATTCAATTTCTACTCATGCTTCGACGTCCTCTCTTTTTTGTCTCATGTTAAAATCTTAAAATGAAACTACTACTGTACTGAAAATCGTTTTTTTCTCACATAGTCGTTTCGGCTTGCCGCTAAGTAGTAACAATAACAATATCATAGATTCCGTCCTATTGGTGGTGCCATGCATCTTGGACACACATATAGTGCTTACAGCCGCCTTATAGCTTATTTTATCTGTGTATTCTTCACCGGTGTTCATGAACTTTCATAGTACGCAACTGCATGGTTTGCTCTTTCCCTCCTACGTCCAATATGGGCGACACTTCTCCGAATGCTGCATCTAGGGATGGCCGAGTTTAAGTAAGCTTAGAGGCCGACCATGCCAAGGTTCTAGCCACCACTTCATGTCCTCACTCTTCATCTTGAGGGCATTTTATCCCTTTTTTCAAAGCTTCAATGCTTTAATCATCACTTGTTGACACACAATTATAGTCTTCTAGATTAGCTTTTGGCATGTTCTCTTTCAGATTCCCTCTAGGCATGTTCTTGCTTCTTGTAAGCCCTTGTAATAAAAGACTATCCTCTTTACATTCAAAGTGTGCAACCCTGCTTAGACTACTAGCACTATGTAGCATATCAATCAAGTCATAAGCATGTTCATATCCCAACCATATCTCCAATATTACTAAAGAAAATTTCAAGTGCATCTAAAGCTATAAGATGTAAAGGGCACCTAAGGCTTAAACAAAATTATATAAATTACTTTATTAATAGGGGCAAAAAATGGCATGAGAGTTGCACATCTAAGAATGCCTCCTTAGTTATGCAGTTCCTATTCAATGTATGGTGGGTATGATGAACAATCTAGGATTTCCGAATTTGAAAGAAAGAAAGAAAATCTCCCTCAAGATAGACTCGATCAACAAGGCTCAAGTGTGGAGACAAGAAGATGTCGATGTACTCTTCAAAAATTGCAAAATAAGCTTGTGTTCCCAACATGAAAACTCCTTTGTTTTCTATGCATTCCATTATTTCCCATTTCTCTCAAACGTCATTGCACTTGTCCCTATTGCATACCCTTTGAGCTTGAGCCCAATTTTGGCAGTAATATCACCTATTGCCTCCCTCCCTTAGCATATACTTATCGATGCAGAAAGCAATATCATACACAATAATGAGATGATTTAAGATAATCCAAACATTTAATATAATAGCCAACTAACACTTAGGCTTTATCAATAACATTGACTAATTTTTTCCCATTATGTACAAAGTCTTGATGGTGTAGCCTAGAAACTTCATTCTCTAAATTTTTTGCTAAAATCGGCCATCCATCCAATTTGATCCTAAATTTGTTTCTTTTCTTATCTACATAATTTAACCGCATTAAAGTTCTTCATTGACTATAACCATCGCAGGCATGCCCAATACTTGGAAGAAGCTTGGCCTTTAGCTTCTCATTCTATAAGCTTGAAATGATATCCCATTGCTAGCTGACAAAACTTGCATCAAATTGGCTACAAGTGCAATGAAACACAACAACCAAGCCTTAGAGGGCATCATGCAATGTGTTTGCAACGAAAACCCTTGCACGTCCACCAATGAAAATTTTTAAATGCATCAACGAATTGCTAATACCCTTTTTTTCCTTCTCCCACTTTGATCATGCATGTAGCCATACACTCATGATCATTTGATTTATACCCATGAGTGTGTCATCCTTTGGATTTGACCGACAAGCAATAACAAACACGAGACCTCAAGCTCATTTGAAATCCTCTTGCATTTAAAAAACAACCTTTATGATTACCTTATCCTCTTCTTTACGGAAATTTCATATTTTCGAAAGATGAACATAATATTTGACATGATCCCATGTTTTTCTTTCTCCTTTCCATAAATAGCTCATATAAATTGAGTGGCAAGTCTTTGGCTTCACTTTGTGGTTGATCAAGAAGGTCCATTGAGGCTAGAACTCAAGAATTCATGTAGCCTTGGGCCTTCCCACATAATTGCAACCTCATTTATTGCCTTTATGTTCTCATTGTATCTTCTTCCTACACTTGACTTTACTATGTTTGTAGAAACATCGTGAAGAAAGTGTAATGTTGCCTTCACATGACACTCTATAAACCAATGCTGATCATTTAAGAAAGGCTTTATTTTAATGTACTTTCTACCTACCTTCACCTCATGGCTTCAAAGGGCCTGTCACAACAAGATAAAATTTACAAAAGAGCTTCCATTCTCTCTAGTGTGACTTGAACAAGGAGAGAGAGCACTCATACTTGGACTTCTAGTTTTTTGTTGAAACTAAAAAGTTGCTAAGAGATCTTTGCTTATCATCTTTATCATTTTGCATCTGTTTCATTTTTTGAAGTCATTTCTATGGTCCTCAAAAATGTCTAGTTGCCATTCCCCAATCAATGATTCCAACTCAGCATGCACTATTTGGAATAAAATCAAGCAAGATGTTACCAAGGTGCAAGAGCATGGATTAAATTATGCAAATTGTCACAAAAGAAGTTGATTATTTCCACCACATCTCCAAAGCCATTGATTGCATCCTCTATCTTTCCTTCTACTTGTTCTCTCTTCTTGGCTTTTCCCTTCAATTGTATATCAACGTAATGCCTAAATGCCCCATCATTGAAGTATGGTGCGATTGTCTAGAGAGGATCCTCTTGAGTATTAGCAATAACTTGAACCTGGATAGGATGTGCTATTTCCATGGTCACCTCTCTTCATGCTTCTCATGTATGAGCACCAACATCGCCCTTGCACTTCATAGATGTATAGTCTCATACGTTCTAAAAAGTTATCTTTGTTCTGTAATAAATGTCACAAAAATATCATTCCTTATGTGACGAGATCCTTGTTGTAGATTTTGCATTTGACCTCCAAGAACCCTTTCTTTCAAGGCTACCATACCCGCTTCCTCATCTTACTTAGCTCATTGCTTTGCCATCCCAAATTTAAAGGCCAACGTATCCTCCCAAATCTCAATTCCAAGGTCTTTATATCAGATTATGGGTAGGGATTTGTGGGCATTTTAAATAGATCGATTTAAATTGGTGATTTAAAACATATAAAATGGTCTTTTAGAAAAAAAGCCACCACCATTTCAAATTGTCCACATGGAGCATGACCTGCACTATCTGGTTACTGTGTGCTACCATCTTGATACCATGTAATACAATATGATACCATGCGATGATGTAAGAATACCACACAGTATGTCTATGGTACATATACATACATAATCTATAGGCGCCATGGTACTTTATGCCTTTTCGGCAATCTTTGAGCTTACATGATTCCCTAGAACACCAAAAAGGGAAAAACAAAAAGGATACAAGGATTAATAGAGCTTCACATCAAAGAATGTGAGTTTTATTATAACCCTGTTAAAGATATCTTTTGTTGGTTGTGTAGCTCAATTTTTCCTAGCTTCGATCAACCCACACATAGATGCAAGTAATTGTCATTATATTTTTAGTGCAAATTGGTAATTACTAGTTACTAGAATAGTTTTCTATTTTGAAGGTTGGTAGTAGACTATTGATATGTAATTTGTAATTATAAAAACTTATTATGATAACATATAGAATTAGCAAGATTCTAATATATTACATATATTTGATTCAAGCTAGTTGTGAGACTCGCTATGCTTGTCTTGATCAGCTCATTTGTAATATAGTTAAATTTATGTGCATGGTATTAACAAGATAAAAATTTAATGAATGGAGTACATATACTTATGAAATACAATACATAAATGTATTTGACTCAAAACAACTATATATGAGGCTCATTGTGCTAGCCATGACACAACAAGACAAAGCACCTACAAACGCGCACACAGATGCATTTCCATAACTTTAAAAAAACTTACGGGCATGTCTATTTGCGCATCTATTGGCGAGTCTACAGACCCGTGTTTAAAGGCGTGTCTATATAATAGATAGATGCGCCTATAGACACGCAAATAGATGCTTTGCTAGAATAGAGAGATACGTATATAGACGTGTTTATAGACACGTCTATAGATGCACAAATAGACGCCCTCTTGAACAGAGAGACGTGTACATAGATATGTTTATAGACACTCGATAGATGCTCTACATAATATATTTTTTTAATAAAAGTGAAATTTTGTGTGCTTGAACAGAATGCTGTGTATGTTGTGTATGCTATGTAGTTACAAGAATCCCATTTCCACATTGTGCAATTCAATTCTTACAGCCAATTGCATTTTAATTAGCACTCTTGCAAGCACGTCTATAGCCGATGATTACAATTCCGAATAAAACATTACAACTCCAAAACGTTTAGTTCACAAGGCATTAATTGATAGAACGTTGCACAGGAAAATTGAAAGCCAAAAAAATAGAAAGAGTCTAAATTAATTCATAGCTCAAAAAGTGCTTGTATGTACATATAGCACAAAGCCAAACCATGTCTTGTGCCTTCAAGTACAAAAAATAAGAGGATTGTATATACAAGAGAGGCACGAAGCCAAGCCAGTGGCTTTAAGTACAAAAAAGAGTAGCTAGCACTACTTCTACGACTAATCTAAGTTCTCCGTGTCCTTGCTCCCTTCTTCGCCCCCTTCTGCGCCTCCTTCCTCATCTTCTTCTGAGGGGCCCTGTAAACGAGGGACAACATGTATCAATGTATGAAAAATCAAATCTTTACTTATAATATTAACATTATTTAATTACTTTCAAATACGCTCCAGTAGCCTAGATATACTGCTCCTCAGTAATCAACCCATCATCATAGAAGTGCCTCCATGTATCTCCTCTATGATGGTGGCATGGTAGGCTATCTTGACAGGAGTAGGGTACCTGCCCATGATATCAAGCTGCAAGATGACACAATTTGCAGAGGGGTTAGTACAAAGAAACACCTCCTAATAAACTACATAAACAATATAATTTGAGATCGATACTTACAAATTGGGCCTCCCATGATTCAACACCCCTTGCTCCAAAATGCATGCTTCTATATTGCTCCATTTGGATCCTTCGTGCCTCCACATGCTGCAGACTGGGGTCCACCTTCATTGCCTTCATTGCTTTCTTCCACTCACACTTATAAGTAGTGTGGGGCGGGCCCCTTGGTGGTTGACCTCCCTTGAGTCTGGCAATCTCTGCTAGTTCCTGCCTCTTAAGCAAAGATCTTTTATTGCTAAGTATCGTAACAATCTTTGACTTGGCCCATTTATCTGTGAACTGAACATTGGGGGGATTGGGATACCTAGATTGAACAGCAACGAGGGTCTCATCAGCCAACCTTTTTGGATGGTCTTTGTAGTGAATAAAGTAATCTCTATAGTTGTTAGCGATTACAGAGCACATGAAGGCCATGATGTCCTTTCCCCATGCATCCATCAAGATGCCTCCTATCTGAGTAATGTCATACTAGATTGTACCATCACCCTCTGGCACGTCTGCATCATTTGAATCATCCTCATCCCCACCACTACCCCTCCCAAAGCATTGTGTCATGCATCCCCCATCGCTCTCCTTGCTACTATGCCTACTACCGTGTCGTGTTGAGCTAGTATGCTGGCCATTCATAGCTAGAGAAGTGACTCTCGATTGCACGTGACTACGCTAACCACTCATAGCTAGAAAATTGAGTCTCGACTGCATGGGAGTACGCCGATGGCTCTGCGAGGCAAAAGGGCCTCCTGACGGCATGGGGGAAGGGGCTCGACTCTGTAGCCGACTGGGCTATCTCGACTCCACTGGAGTAATCACAACTAGTGTGGGGTTGGGGTGGCTTGGACTCTATAGTGCTGACTCCTCGGGGGTGTTTAGAGTACCTGTCATGTAGCCGTATAACTCCCCAGGACTGGGAGGGTGTCCCAAAAGGTTATATAACTCCCGAAAGATGGTCTCTTGAAGATCACGTGAGGCTAAAGAGCTTCCTGGCCACATGATGAACTAAAGAAAAGAAAAAAAGAAGATTACTGATGATCTAAAAAAAAAGAAGAAAAAAGAGAGAAAAAGAGAGAAGGAAAGAGAGGAGAAAAGAGAGGAAAATAGAGGAAAAGAGAGGAGAAAAAAAGAGAGGAAAAGAGAGGAGAAAAGAGAGAAAAAGTAGGGATAAAAGAGAGGAGAAAGGAGAGGAAAAGAGAGGAGAAAAAGAGAGAAAAAGTGGGGATAAAAGAGAGAAAAAGAGAGAAGGAAAGAGAGGATAAAAGAGAGGAAAATAGAGGAAAAGAGAGGAGAAAAAAAGAGAGAAAAAGAGAGGAGATAAGAGAGGAAAATTACCACAAAAAGAGAAGGAAAGAAAGGATAAAAGAGAGAAGAAAAAAGAAAGAAAAGGTGAGGATAAAAGAGAGAAAAAGAGAGAAGGAAAG